>NC_141875.1:576689385-576992415 GCF_056163025.1 Triticum urartu | reverse complement strand
GCCATCGGGCGTGCCGGGCTGGCTACGCCCGCGGGGGAGGAAGAGGGTTCCCGTCCAGAACAGGTCTCCGGACGACGGTGCACCTGGCCCCACGGTGGGCGCCAAATGTCGGGTGGTAGGTGCGACATATGCCAATGGGTGGCTTATCATTGTGGGAGCCAGTAAGACATCGCCGGTGCCTGGAAACGGGATAAGGCGAAGACATGCACGCCGGCGGATCTTACCCAGCTTCGGGGCTCTCCTTGAAGATAAAACCCCTACTGCTGCTCTGCGGGGTCTCCGCATGTTCACGAGTCGAACAAGTAGCTACACAATGCTCCTTGAGCTGTTTGGTAGGAGGGGGAAGAAGGGCACGGCTAGCCTGCTTCTTCTCCTTGTGGGATGTCTAGAACTAGCAGGGGGTCGAACCCTTTGCATGGGTGCCCCAGGGGGTTTATATAGGCCTACCCCCCGGGGGTACAATGGTAATCCGACTGGGCGCGGGGCCCAGTCTTCTGTGACTACGCTCGCCGGCTTCTGCGCCGGCTGCTGGGGCCCGCCGAATGGTGGGTCCCGCCGGCTGCCGGCCCCCTGGTCGACAGGCAGGCCCCACGGTCCAGGGCCTGGTCGGCGGCTGGTTACTGTGGCTTCATCTTGGTGACGTGGGCTTCGTCGTGGTTGGCGCGGCTACAGCGCCGTCGCCCGTCGAGCGATCGCTGTAGCCTCACCGCGTCTTGTCTCCTTAATGGGGTGTCTCCTTCGAGGGAGGCGGCAAGCCGGCTGCGGGGAGCCGGCTCTGTATTGGGCCGACTGGTTGGAGGCGTGGCCGCCTTCGGGCGTCTCTCTGCCTGAAGGGGCCCACCATCTGTGGGCCACGCTGGCGGCCCGTCGGGGGTGACACCAAGGTCAACATGGCAACAGTGCCGCGCCGGACGGGTCATGCCTACTCCGTACGACGCACTGTGCCAGGCGTGCTCCGGGATTCGGGGGTTGGCATGCTTCACTGTAGCCACGCCCCGTCGCACCACCGTTAGGTGGGTGCAAACTTTGAGGGTACGGTATCGACCGCTTTATGGGAGCCAGCTTCTTGGAGTCGGCCTCCTCATGGCCGGCTTTTTGGAGTCGACATCTTGGAGCCGGCTTCCTCGAGTCGGCCGCCCATGGTTTTCTTTATGAGGGGTAAAGTCGGGCCGCCTTCTTCGAGCTGGCCTGGGTGACAGCCAGCAAGGGGAAGGCGGCCCCATGTCTTGGATTCCTGAGAGCCGGACGGGCTCGTAATTTTTTCAGAAGGGCCAGGGGAAGCCGGCTAGGCTACCCATGGCTATTTACTCCGACACCCACTTGCACTAGAGTCAATAATCTAGATTTACACAGTAATGATTCTAACACCCATGGAGCTTTGGTGCTGATCATGTTTTGCTCATGGAAGAGGTTTAGTCAATGGGTCTGCTACATTCAGATCCGTATGTATCTTGCAAATCTCTATGTCTCCCACCTGGACTAGATCCCGGATGGAATTGAAGCGTCTCTTGATGTGTTTGGTTCTCTTGTGAAATTTGGATTCCTTTGCCAAGGCAATTGCACCAGTATTGTCACAAAAGATTTTCATTGGACCCGATGCACTAGGTATGACACCTAGATCAGATATGAACTCCTTCATCCAGACTCCTTCATTTGCTGCTTCCGAAGCAGCTATGTACTCCGCTTCACATGTAGATCCCGCCACAACGCTTTGTTTAGAACTGCACCAACTGACAGCTCCACCGTTTAATGTAAACACGTATCCGGTTTGTGATTTAGAATCGTCCGGATCAGTGTCAAAGCTTGCATCAACGTAACCATTTACGATGAGCTCTTTGTCACCTCCATATACGAGAAACATATCCTTAGTCCTTTTCAGGTATTTCAGGATGTTCTTGACCGCTGTCTAGTGATCCACTCCTAGATTACTTTGGTACCTCCCTGCTAGACTTATAGCAAGACATACATCAGGTCTGGTACACAGCATTGCATACATGATAGAGCCTATGGCTGAAGCAGAGGGAACATTTTTCATTTTCTCTCTATCTTCTGCAGTAGTCGGGCATTGAGTCTTACTCAATTTCACACCTTGTAACATAGGCAAGAAAGCTTTATTTGCTTGATCCATTTTGAACTTCTTCAAAATTTTGTCAAGGTATGTGCTTTGTGAAAGTCCAATTAAGCGTCTTGATCTATCTCTATAGATCTTAATGCCCAATATGTAAGCAGCTTCACCGAGGTCTTTCATTGAAAAACTCTTATTCAAGTATCCCTTTATGCTATCCAGAAATTCTATATCATTTCCGATTAGTAATATGTCATCTACATATAATATCAGAAATGCTACAGAGCTCCCACTCACTTTCTTGTAAATACTGGCTTCTCCAAAAGTCTGTACAAAACCAAATGCTTTGATCACATTATCAAAGCGTTTATTCCAACTCCGAGAGGCTTGCACCAGTCCATAAATGGATCGCTGGAGCTTGCACACTTTGTTAGCTCCCTTTGGATCGACAAAACCTTCCGGCTGCATCATATACAACTCTTCTTCCAGAAATCCATTCAGGAATGCGGTTTTGACATCCATCTACCAAATTTCATACTCATAAAATCCGGCAATTGCTAACATGATTCGGACAGACTTAAGCATCGCTACGGGTGAGAAGGTCTCATTGTAGTCAATCCCTTGAACTTGTCGAAAACCTTTTGCGACAAGTCGAGCTTTGTAGACAGTAACATTACCGTCAGCGTCAGTCTTCTTCTTGAAGATCCATTTATTCTCAATTGCTTGCCTATCAATGGGCAAGTCAACCAAAGTCCACACTTTGTTCTCATACATGGATCCCATCTCAGATTTCATGGCTTCAATCCATTTTGCGGAATCTGGGCTCACCATCGCTTCTTCATAGTTCATAGGTTCATCATGATCTAGTAGCATGACTTCCAGAACAGGATTACCGTACCACTCTGGTGCGGATCTTACTCTGGTTGATCTACGAGGTTCAGTAGAAACTAGTTCTGAAGTTTCATGATCATCGTCATTAGCTTCCTAACTAATTGGTGTAGGTGTCACAGGAACCAGTTTCTGTGATGTACTACTTTCCAATAAGGGAGCAGGTACAGTTACCTCATCAAGTTCTACTTTCCTCCCACTCACTTCTTTCGAGAGAAACTCCTTCTCTTGAAAGTTCCCGAATTTAGCAACAAAAGTCTTGCCTTCGGACCTGTGATAGAAGGTGTATCCAATAGTTTCCTTTGGATATCCTATGAAAACACATTTCTCCGATTTGGGTTCGAGCTTATCAGGTTGAAGCTTTTTCACATAAGCATCGCAGCCCCAAACTTTAAGAAACGACAACTTTAGTTTCTTGCCAAACCATAGTTCATAAGGCGTCGTCTCAACGGATTTCGATGGTGCCCTATTTAGCGTGAATGCGGTCGTCTCTAAAGCATAACCCCAAAACGATAGCGGTAAATCAGTAAGAGACATCATAGATCGCACCATATCTAGTAAAGTACGATTACGACGTTCGGACACACCATTACGCTGTGGTGTTCCGGGTGGCGTGAGTTGAGAAACTATTCCGCATTGTTTCAAATGTACACCAAACTCGTAACTCAAATATTCTCCTCCATGATTAGATCGTAGGAATTTTATTTTCTTGTTACGATGATTTTCAACTTCACTCTGAAATTCTTTGAAGTTTTCAAATGTTTCAGACTTATGTTTCATTAAGTAGATATACCCATATCTGCTTAAGTCATCTGCGAAAGTGAGAAAATAACGATATCCGCCACGAGCCTCAACATTCATTGGACCACATATATCTGTATGTATGATTTCCAACAAATCTGTTGCTCTCTCCATAGTACCGGAGAACGGTGTTTTGGTCATCTTGCCCATAAGGCACGGTTCGCAAGTACCAAGTGATTCATAATCAAGTGGTTCCAAAAGTCCATCAGTATGGAGTTTCTTCATGCGCTTTACACCGATATGACCTAAATGGCAGTGCCACAAATAAGTTGCACTATCATTATCAACTCTGCATCTTTTGGCTTCAACATTATGAATATGTGTGTCACTACTATCGAGATTTAATAAGAATAGACCACTCTTCAAGGGTGCATGACCATAAAAGATATTACTCACATAAATAGAACAACCATTATTCTCTGATTTAAATGAATAACCATCTCGCATCAAACAAGATCCAGATATAATGTTCATGCTCAACGCTGGCACCCAATAACAATTATTTAGGTCTAATACTAATCCCGAAGGTAGATGTAGAGGTAGCGTGCCGACCGCGATCACATCAACTTTGGAACCATTTCCCACGCGCATCGTCACCTCGTCCTTAGCCAATCTTCGCTTAATCCGTAGTCCTATTTCGAGTTGCAAATATTAGCAACAGAACCAGTATCAAATACCCAGGTGCTACTGCGAGCATTAGTAAGGTACACATCAATAACATGTATATCATCCTTCTTATCCGCCAAATACTTGGGGCAGTTCCGCTTCCACCGACCAGTCTGCTTGCAGTAGAAGCACTCAGTTTCAGGCTTAGGTCCAGATTTGGGTTTCTTCTCCTGAGCAACAACTTGTTTTCTGTTCTTTTTGAAGTTCCCCTTCTTCTTCCCTTTGCCCTTTTTCTTGAAACTAGTGGTCTTGTTTACCATCAACACTTGATGCTCCTTCTTGATTTCTACCTCCGCAGCTTTCAGCATTGCGAAGAGCTCGGGAATTGTCTTAACCATCCCTTGCATATTGTAGTTCATCACGAAGCTCTTGTAGCTAGGTGGAAGTGATTGGAGAATTCTGTCAATGACGCAATCATCTGGAAGATTAACTCCCAATTGAATCAAGTGATTATTATACCCAGACATTTTGAGTATATGCTCACTGACAGAACTGTTCTCCTCCATCTTGCAGCTATAGAACTTATTGGAGACTTCATATCTCTCAATCCAGGCATTTGCTTGAAATATTAACTTCAACTCCTGGAACATCTCATATGCTCCATGAAGTTCAAAACATCGTTGAAGTCCCGATTCTAAGCCGTAAAGCATGGCACACTGAACTATTGAGTAGTCATCAGTTTTGCTCTGCCAGACGTTCATAACATCTGGTGTTGCTCCAGCAGCAGGCCTGGCACCCAGCGGTGCTTCCAGGACGTAATTCTTCTATGCAGCAATGAGGATAATCCTCAAGTTACGAACCCAGTCCGTGTAATTTCTACCATCGTCTTTCAACTTTGCTTTCTCAAGGAACGCATTAAAATTCAACGGAACAACAGCACGGGCCATCTATCTACAATCAAACATAAACAAGCAAGATACTATCAGGTACTAAGTTCATGATAAATTTAAGTTCAATTAATCATATTACTAAAGAACTCCCACTTAGATAGACATCCCTCTAATCCTCTAAGTGATCACGTGATCCAAATCAACTAAACCATGTCCGATCATCACGTGAGATGGAGTAGTTTCATTGGTGAACATCACTATGTTGATCATATCTACTATATGATTCACGCTCGACCTTTCGGTCTCCGCGTTTCGAGGCCATATCTGTATATGCTTGGCTCGTCAAGTATAACCTGAGTATTCCACGTGTGCAACTATTTTGCACCTGTTGTATTTGAACGTAGAGCCTATCACACCCGATCATCACGTGGTGTCTTAGCACGAAGAACTTTCGCAACGCTGTATACTCAAGGGAGAACACTTCTTGATAATTAGTGAGAGATCATCTTAAAATGCTACCGTCAATCAAAGCAAGATAAGATGCATAAAAGATAAACATCACATGCAATCAATATAAGTGATATGATATGGCCATCATCATCTTGTGCTTGCGATCTCCATCTTCGAAGCACCGTCATGATCACCATCGTCACCGGCGCGACACTTGATCTTCATCGTAGCATCATTGTCGTCTCGCCAATCTTATGCTTCTACGACTATCGCTACCGCTTAGTGATAAAGTAAAGCATTACAGGGCGATTGCATTGCATACAATAAAGCGACAACCATATGGCTCCTGCCAGTTGCCGATAACTCAGTTACAAAACATGATCATCTCATACAATAAAATTTAGCATCATGTCTTGACCATATCACATCACAACATGCCCCGCAAAAACAAGTTAGACGTCCTCTACTTTGTTTGTTGCAAGTTTTATGTGGCTGCTATGGGCTTAAGCAAGAACCAATCTTACCTACGCATCAAAAACCACAACGATAGTTTGTCAAGTTGGTGCTATTTTAACCTTCGCAAGGACCGGGCGTAGCCACACTCGGTTCAACTAAAGTTGGAGAAACTGACACCCGCCAGCCACCTGTGTGCAAAGCACGTCGGTAGAACCAGTCTCGCGTAAGCGTACGCGTAATGTCGGTCCGGGCCGCTTCATCCAACAATACCGCCGAATCAAAGTATGACATGCTGGTAAGCAGTATGACTTATATCACCCACAACTCACTTGTGTTCTACTCGTGCACAACATGAACGCATAAAACCAGGCTCGGATGCCACTATTGGGGAACATAGTAATTTCAAAATTTTCCTACGCACACGCAAGATCATGGTGATGCATAGCAACGAGAGGGGAGAGTGTAGTCTACGTACCCTCGTAGATCAACAGCGGAAGCGTTATGACAACGCGGTTGATGTAGTCGTACGTCTTCACGGCCCGACCGATCAAGCACCAAAACTATGGCACCTCCGAGTTCTAGCACACGTTCAGCTCGATGACGATCCTCGGACTCCGATACAGCAAAGTGTCGGGGAAGAGTTCCGTCAGCACGACGGCGTGGTGACGATCTTGATGTTCTACTGTCGCAGGGCTTCGCCTAAGCACCAGTACAATATTATCGAGGACTATGGTGGAGGGGGGCACCGCACACGGCTAAGAGAACGATCTTGAAGATCAACTTGTGTGTCTAGAGGTGCCCCCCTGCCCTGTATATAAAGGATCAAGGGGGGAGGCCGGCCGGCCCTTGGGGCGCGCCAAGGAGGAGGAGTCCTCCTCCTAGTAGGAGTAGGACTCCCCTCTTTCCTACTCCTACTAGGAGGGGGAAAGGAAGGGGGAGAGGGAGAAGGAAAGGGGGGCGCCGCCCCCCTCTCCTAGTCCAATTCGGACCAGAGGGGGAGGGGGCGCGCGGCCCACCCTAGCCGCCCCTCTCTCTCTCCACTAGGGCCCATAAAGCCCATTACTGCCTGCATCTACTACTATTACTCCACACATCGACCGCTATCCAGCATGCATCTAGAGTATTAAGTTCATAAGAACAGAGTAACGCTTTAAGCAAGATGACATGATGTAGAGGGATAAACTCATGCAATGTGATATAAACCCCATATTTTTATCCTCGATGGAAACAATACAATACGTGTCGTTTCCCCTACTGTCACTGGGATCGAGCACCGCAAGATTGAACCCAAAGCTAAGCACTTCTCCCATTGCAAGAAGGATCAATCTAGTAGGCCAAACCAAACTGATAATTCGAAGAGACTTGCAAAGATAACCAATCATACATAAAAGAATTCAAAGAAGATTCAAATATTGTTCAGAGATAATCTTGATCATAAACCTACAATTCATCGGATCTCGACAAACACACCGCAAAAGAAGATTACATCGAATAGATCTCCAAGAGAATCGAGGGGAACTTTGTATTGAGATCCAAAGAGAGAGAAGAAGCCATCTAGCTAATAACTATGGACCCGAAGGTCTAAAGTAAACTACTCACGCATCATCGGAGGGGCCATGGAGTTGATGTAGAGGCCCTCCGTGATCAATGCCCCCTCCGGCGGAGCTCCAGAAAAGGCCCCAAGATGGGATCTCTTGGGTATAGAAGGTTGCGGCGGTGGAAATAGGGTTTCGTGGTGCTCCTAGATGTTTGGGGGTACGTAGGTATATATAGGAGGAAGAAGTAGGTCGGTTGAGCCATGATGGGCCCACGAGGGGGGAGGGTGCGCCCAGGAGGTAGGCGCGCCCCTATGCCTCGTGGCCTCCTCGTTGATTGCTTGACGTCCACTCCAAGTCCTCTGGATCACGTTTGTTCCAAAAATCACGCTCCCGAATGTTTCATTCCGTTTGGATTCCGTTTGATATTCTTTTTCTGCGAAACACTGAAATAGGCAAAAAACAGCAATTTGGGCTAGGCCTCCGGTTAATAGGTTAGTCCCAAAAATAATATGTAAGTGTAAAATAAAGCCCATTAACATCCAAAATAGATAATATAATAGCACGGAACAATAAAAAATTATAGATACATTGGAGACGTATCAGTGGGTTATCAAGACTATTTTCTGGCGCCGTTGCCGGGGAGCATAGCTCTATTCTTTGAGTCACTTGGGATTTATATATGCTGGTCACTATGAAGAACTTGAAACATCAAAGAACAAAGATTTTTCCCTCAACTACGAGGGGAGGTAAGGAACTGCCATCTAGCTCTGCACTTGATTCACCTTCTGTTTTGAGTAAACTTACGACACCTACTCCTGCTATTCATTCTGATATGTCGCATGTTATTGATGATGCCACTTCTGCTTTTCATGATACTTATGATGAAACTACTTCTATGCTTGATAATACTGTGCCATTAGGTGAATTTCTTGATGAACAATTTGCTAGGGCTAGAGAGAATAAAATTATTGAAACTGATAATATTGATCAAAGTGATGATGAAGATTCTCCCCCTAGATATGAATTGCATGTTGTGCCTGAGGGTTATGTTATGGATGAAGAAACTGCTAGAGACTTTCTTGCTGTCAATGATAGATTTGATCTTAAGAAATTATTAGCTAAGCTTAAAGAAAATTCTTTGAATGCTAGAATGAAATATGACCCTACTTTAGCTACTTCACCTATCTTTATTACTGATAAAGATTATGATTTCTCTATCCATCCTAAGATAATTACTTTGGTTGAATCTGATCCTTTTTATGGCTATGAATCTGAAGCTGTTGTGGCACATCTTACTAAATTAAATGATATAGCCACCTTGTTTACACATGATGAGAAAACTCGCTATTACTTTATCCTTATGTTATTTCCTTTCTCATTAAAGGGTGATGCTAAAATATGGTTTAATTCTCTTGATCCTGGTTGTGTACGTAGTCCCCAGGATATGATTTATTACTTCTCTGCTAAATATTTCCCCCCTCATAAGAAACAAGCTGCCTTAAGGGAAATATATAATTTTGTGCAAATTGAAGAAGAGAGTCTCCCACAAGCTTGGGGAGGCTTCTCCGATTACTTAATGCTTTGCCTGATCATCCTCTTAAGAAAAATGAAATACTTGATATCTTTTATAATGGACTAACCGATGCTTCCAGAGACTACCTGGATAGTTGTGCTGGTTGTGTTTTCAGGGAAAGAACTGTTGATCAAGCTGAATTGCTATTGAATAATATATTGACTAATGAAAATAATTGGACATTTCCTGAACCAACTCCTAAGCCAACTCCGAAGAAAAGGGGTATTCTATTTCTCAGTCCTGAAGATATGCAAGAGGCAAAGAAATCTATGAAATAAAAAGGTATTAAAGCTGAAGATGTCAAGAATTTACCACCTATTGAAGAAATACACGGTCTTGATAACCCGACACAGGTAGTAAAGGTAAATTCTCTCTATAGATTTGATAAATGTGAAATCCCATTTAATAAGTTTGCTAGCCAATGATTGGATGAGTTTGATGACTTTATGGTTAAACAAGAAAACTTCAATGCTTATGTTGGTAGACAATTGAAACACAATGCTAATATGCTTGAACACTTGTGTGATTATATGTCTAGAGTTAAAGGTGAACTTAAACTTATTAGTAAACATGGTTCTATGGTTACCACTCAGGTAGAACAAGTACTTAAAGCTCAGAATGATTTGCTCAATGAATTAATAATAAGAAAAATGATAATGATGTTAGAGTTATGACTAGAGGAGGTAAAATGACTCAGGAACCCTTGTATCCTGAGGGCCACCCTAGGAGAATTGAGCAAGATTCTCAGAGAACTAATGTTGATACACCTAGTACTTCTAAGATAAAGAAAAAGAAAAATGATAGGACTTTGCATGCTTCTAGTGAACCTGTTGTTGACACACATGAGAATCCCAATGATATTTCTATTTCTGATTCTGAAACACAATCTGGTAATGAACATGAACCTAGTGATAATGTTAATGTTCATGTTGATGTTCAACCTAGTGCTACCTCTTGAGCACTGCGTTGGTTTTCCCCGAAGAGGAAGGGATGATGCAGCAAAGTAGCGTAAGTATTTCCCTCAGTTTTTGAGAACCAATGTATCAATCCAGTAGGAGGCTACGCGCGAGTCCCTCGCACCTGCACAAAACAAATAAATCCTCGCAACCAACGCAAATAGGGGTTGTCAATCCCTATAGGGCCACTGATGTATACTACACAACCTTCTTCTTGTACACGTTGTTGGGCCTCCAAGTGCAGAGGTTTGTAGGACAGTAGAAAATTTCCCTCAAGTGGATGACCTAAGGTTTATCAATCCGTAGGAGGCGTAGGATGAAGATGGTCTCTCTCAAGCAACCCTGCAACCAAATAACAAAGAGTCTCTTGTGTCCCCAACACACCCAATACAATGGTAAATTGTATAGGTGCACTAGTTCGGCGAAGAGATGGTGATACAAGTGGTATATGGATAGTAGATAAAGGTATTTGTAATCTGAAATAATAAAAACAGCAAGGTAACGAATGATAAAAGTGAGCGTAAACGGTATTGCAATGTGTGGAAATAAGGCCTAGGGTTCATACTTTCGCTAGTGTAAGTTCCCTCAACAATATTAACATAATTGGATCACATAACTATCCCTCAACATGCAACAAAGAGTCACTCCAAAGTCACTAATAGCGGAGAACGAACGAAGAGATTATGGTACGGTATGAAACCACCTCAAAGTTATTCTTTCCAATCAATCCGTTGGGCTATTCCTATAAGTGTCACAAACAGCCCTAGAGTTCGTACTATAATAACACCTTAAGACACAAATCAACCAAAACCCTAATGTCACCTAGATACTCCAATGTCACCTCAAGTATCTGTGGGTATGATTATACGAGATGCGTCACACAATCTCAGATTCATCTATTCAACCAACACAAAGGACCTCAAAGAGTGCCCCAAAGTTCTACCGGAGAATCACGACGAAAACGTGTGCAAACCCCTATGCATAGGTTCATGGGTGGAACCCGCAAGTTGATCACCAAAACATACATCAAGTGAATCACGTGATATCCCATTGTCACCATAGACATCCACGGCAAGACATACATCAAGTGTTCTCAAATCTTTAAAGACTCAATCCGATAAGATTACTTCAAGGGGAAAACTCAATTCATTACAAGAGAGTAGAGGGGGGGAAGAAACATCATAGGATCCAAATATAATAGCAAAGCTCGCAATACATCAAGATCGTATCATCTCAAGAACACGAGAGAGAGAGAGAGAGAGAGAGATCAAACACATAGCTACTGGTACATACCCTCAGCCCCGAGGGACAACTACTCCCTCCTCGTCATGGAGAGCACCGGGATGATGAAGATGGCCACCAGAGAGGGATTGCCCCCTCCGGCAGGGTGCCAGAACGGGTCTAGATTGGTTTTCGGTGGCTACGGAGGCTTTTGGCGACGGAACTCCCGATCTAAAGTCTGTTTGGAAGTTTTAGGGTACGTGGAGTTATATAGGCGGAAGAAGTACGTCAGGGGAGCCATGAGGGCCCCACGAGGCAGGGGGCGCGCCCCAGGGGGGTGGGCACGCCCCTACCCTTGTGAGCTCCTCCTTCCTTCCTTGACGTGGGGTCCAAGTCCATCGAGTGGCTTTCGTTCCAAAAACAACTTCTCTAGTTGATTTCGTTCCATTTCGACCCAGTCTGATATTCCTTTTCTTCAAAACACTGAAATACGCATAAAACAACAATAGTGGATAATAAAAGTGGATAATAGAGCCCAATAATGCCCAAAACTGTAGATAATATAGCATGGAGCAATCAAAAATTATAGATACGTTGGAGACGTATCAAGCATCCCCAAGCTTAATTCATGCTCGTCCTCGAGTAGGTAAATGATAAAAAAGATAATTTTTGAAGTGGAATGCTAGTTGGCATAATTTCAATGTAATTCTTCTTACTTGTGGCATGAATATTCAGATCCATAAGATTCAAGACAAAAGTTTAATATTGACATAAAAACAATAATACTTCAAGCATACTAACTAAGCAATCATGTCTTCTCAAAATAACATGGCCAATGTCGGGGGTTTGGTGCGACATATGCCAAAGGATGGCTTATCATGGTGGGGGCGAGTAGAACGTCGCCGGTGCCTGGAAACGGGATGAGGCGAAGACATGCACACCGGCGAATCTTACCCAGCTTCAGGGCTCTCCGGGGAGATAATACCCCTACTGCTGCTCTGCGGGGTATCCGCATGATCACTATGGCCAAGTGTTTACACGGTTGCTCCTTGAGCTGTTTCTTAGAGGTAGGAGAGGGCAAGGCTAGCTCTCTCCTTCTATCTGATATGGTCTAGAGCTACTGGGTTCCAACCCTTTGCATGGGTGCCCTGGGGGTTTATATAGGCCTACCCCCCAGGGGTACAATGGTAATACGACTGGGTGCGGGCCCAACCGTCAGTGCCTCTGGCCCCCGACTTCTCCGCCGACTGCTGGGGCCCGCCGACTGGTGGGCCCCGCCGACTGGTCTGTACGGAGCCGACAGGCCGCGTCCGCCGCGGGCAGGTCTTGCCGGCTGCTGATTACTGTAGCCATGCTTCTGATGACACGGGCTTGGTCATGGGGTCGTGGCAACAGTCCCGCCGCCTGGCGGGCGATCACTATTTCCACTCCCCATCACATCTTGATTAATGGTGCTGGGGCCCAGGGGAGGGCTCGGCCGACTTCCCTGGGCCGACTCCCGACAGATCCGACTGGTGGTCCTCTCGCCGTCTCCCGGGGTCTCACTGACTGGTGGGACCTGCTACCTCCGGGCCGTACAGACAAGCTGTCGTGGGCGCAAGATTCGGTCCTGTGGTGCTGACGTCAGGGCCGGCAGGGCAACAGTGCCACGCCGCATGGAGATCTTCCTGGGTGCGGCGTGCTATGGCCATGCCCGCCCTTGGTAAGGGGCGGGAGTGGGCTTCACTGTAGCCACGCCCCTGCCCCGTCCCCTTCGATGAGGTCATGGGGTTTGTTGGAGTCGCGGGCCGACTCCCCGAAGCCGGCTTCTCTGGAAGTCGCCAGTCAGGAGTCGGCTTATCCTGAAGCCGTCCCTGGGACTCGGCCGTGAGCGGGCAGTCAGCCGTCTTGCCGTTGACTCCTCAGAAGGCGGCTCTTTGTCCTAGGGTCTTGAGGGCGCAGCCCGCCCTGATGTCTTGAAAGGTTCTGGAGCTCGGGTCGGCCTACCCGTGGCCCATTACTCCGACAGTAGTCCCCGAAGCTGGTGAGGCGCCGTGATCGATCGGCCGAGAAGCCTCAGCAGTTTCTCTTTCCGGGTGCTCAACACATGGTCTTTGATGGACTTCTGCCGGGCCGACTAGAAGGAGTCGGACTCGCTTGATTCGGACCACTCAGTTCTGACTTGCTTGGTACTTCGAATGTCGTGGCGGGATTTAAGTGGCGTGCTAGCTAAGCCTTCGGGCCGCCGCCCGTTCTAGGCCTGTCACGCGATGGCACGTGGCTAGGCTGTCCTGCTAGCCTACGCGCGCGACGGGACAGGCCCATAGGCGGGGCCCGCCACTACCGCGCCTCGGCGCCCGAGCGGATCCGCTGCGGCCCCGGTGGATGGTTGGGATTCCTGTGGAGTTACTGCGCGCAGTAACTTTATCATGGAACGTGGGGGACGTGGGGCCGTGGGCGCAGTAAATCCCCACGTCCGCCTCCTCGGCTTCTCAGCCCACGAGGCTATAAGTAGGGGGAAGAGGGGGGCACGCGCGGCCCTCCTTCCCACTACTCCTCACTCTCTTCCTCCTCACTTCTCCTCGCTCTCCTCCCTCTTCTTCTTCTTCGCTCCGCCGCACGCCCAAGCTCTGGCAAACACCGCGGCGACAACTCGCGATGAGTTCTTCCTCCGCCGCCGCGCCTCCCCCGGTGCGCTCCGGCACCTAGGACGGCTCCGAAGTTCATGAAGACCATATCGAGTTCCTCCGCCGAACTCGTCGGCTCCTCGGCGAGGACCGCGTGTAGGTGCGTCTTGCGCCGAAGGGGGAGATTTCCCCTGCGCCGCAGGAGGGCGAGCGGGTTATCTTCCGCTCGCACTGCTTGCGCGGGCTGGGGCTGCCGGCGAGCAGTTTCTTCCGGTCCTTCCTGGAGTTCTACGGCCTCCAGCCACACCACCTCACCTCCAACGCGGTGGTGCTGCTGTCCGCCTTTGTGGCCATGTGCGAAGGCTTCCTCGGAGTCCTCCCCACCCTCGAGCTCTGGGGGGAGTTCTTCTTCTCCAAGCTCGGCACCCAGGCCGCAGGCGTGCCGGCTCAGTGCGGTGCCTTCATCTTCGTGCGAAGGTCGGGGGCCGACAATCCCTTCCCCTCCATCTCGCTGATAAAGTCGGTGAATAGAGATCCTACTTCTACGTCAGGAACGTCGCCACGAGGGGTGACTAGGTCAACCTGCCGGCTTTCGAAGCCGGCCCGCCGGCTGGGAGACTGCCCAACTGGTCGTACCGGGCCAGGTCGCCGACGCCTGCGGGAGCCGGCGCCGTCGCGTGACTCCGAGTGCTGACGCAGTCGGAGGGCCTGACTGGTCCAGACCTGCTAGCCGCCTTCGTGGCGCGCCGAGTTCTTCCGCTCCAAGGCCGCCCCCACATGATATGCCAGATGAGCGGGCACCGCGACCCGAGTCGGATGTGCACCAAGGACATGCCTCATGAGGAGGTGGCCTTCATGGTGAACTACCTCTCGGACAGCAAGCTCCTGGAGGACTGGCGGTTCGGCAAGGAGCCGTACTCCTGCGCCAACCCCCCGCCCGTGGTGAGTTGCCTTTCCATTCTTTCTTTGGACTGTCTTCTTTCTTGTCGAGTTTGTTTTGACCAGTCGGCTTTGGTCAGAATCCTCTCCTCCACCCATCAGCCGGCACTTCGGGGCCGGCCCGTGAGTTCCTCGCCGACCGGGCGGAGAGCGACATCGATGACCCCGATCTGGGGCGGCGGCTCTGGAAGACGACGCCGAGGGAGGAGGAGGAACAGCAGGCGACTTCAGGCCTTCGGCTACCTTCGCCGACTGGCCTGAAGACAACACCGAGGGAGAAGTCGCCCCTCGCCATCGGCCAGGAGCCAGCCAGCCTGGCGCGGGCTCTTCTGCCACGCCGGGCGCTCTAGGCGGCGGGAAGAAGCGCAGGGCCGTGCTGACCTTGTTCGGCAGTCGGCCGAAGAAGCCCAAGGGCTCGGCTGCGGCGACCTGGCGGGACGAGGCGGCCGCGAAGGCCATCCGCTTCCGTAAGGAAGTGAAGAAGCCGCCATTGGTCTCCGCATGAGTATTCTGTCCTCAAAGCTTTGTTCTTTCTTTGTAACTTTGTCAGAGTCTTCGCTTGCTCCTCTTGCTTCAGGGCTCCCCTCACTCTTGAGAGGGTCACCGCCGCCTCCGTCATGGGGTCATTTGAGACGTCCACGACCACTCGGCGGATTGACCCCGCTACTGACCTCCGGGAGGCGATGGAGCAGAATGCGCGAGAGAAGCGCAACGAAGAGGAGGCCCTCCGCCTAGAGAAGGCGGAGGCCGACAGGGCGGAGGCCTCCGCCAAGAAAAGACTGGCGGAGGCCGAAGCCGGCGCCGTGACAAAGCAGCAGGCCGAGGAAGCCGCACGCCGCTAGTCGGCAGTGTTCGTCACCCTACTGAACTCTGCGCCACCGCCTCCGGAGTTCACGGGGCCGACTGGAGAAGCCGGCAGGGAGAACCCCGTCGAGGAGAGGGAAGGCGGCAACCCCTCTACTCCGGACGCGAACGTTCCGCCGCCGCCTCCGCCGCCATCTGAAGGCGCGCAAGGCGAGCAGCCAGCGGACCCTCCGGTGCCGCCGACCGAAGACGAGGCTGTGGCGAGGCTACTCCTCCAAGTCGGCTCGCTAACGCGCCGTCGCCTGGAGAAGGCGACTTCGGCACCCCGTCCCCTGGAAGCCGGCACCGCCAGCTCGGCGACCCCAGACACTGAAGCGACGAGCGCCGCACCTATTGGGTGGGTGCGAGGAGGCGGCACAGGGCCGCTGAACCGGGTGCTCCTGGACGTCCAGGCGAAGCTCCGTGCTGAGGGCGACGCTCTCCAGAGTTGCACCAAGGCGTTCCTAGCGTCGCGGGCAGCCGTCCGGGTATGTTTTTTCCTTTGGTCTTTGTTTTCTTATTCCTCTCTGTGGGGGCGTGCCAGCGCACCCACCGGGTGTAGTCCCCGAGTTTCGGGCTGGCTGCTGAGCAGGCGGCCCGGAACTCCAATTGATGAACTTCTGGGTACTAACTTTGTCTGAAATGCTTGTCGCAGGATTACCACAACCTCCGCGTCACTGCCTTCAACCGTAACGTTGAAGAGCTGGGCAAGCGGACCGCCGACTTGGTGGAGAGCCGGAGTAAGTCCTTTTTCTTCTCTGCGGGGGTGCGGTAGCGTACCCGCGGGCTGTAGTCCCCGAGATTCGGACCGACTGTTGAGCAGTTGGGCCGGATCTCCCCGGCGACCTACTTTATTGATGACTGTTATCTTTCTTCCTTTTCTTCAGGAGCCAACGCTGCTCTTCAACAGCAGCTGAGCGAAGCCAACTCCGCCTTGCGCGCCAAAGGGGAGGAGTGCAGCAGGCTCGCCACATAGCGTGATCTGCTGGACACTTAGTTGGCAGAGTAGAGCGAGCTGCTTGCGAAGACGCAGAAAGAGGCGGAGGAAGCGGAAACCGCCCTCCTGGCCGAGTTCGCGAGTGAGTGCTCCTCCTGGACTGACAAGGAGGCGCTGCTGGCTTCCAGCTTCCACGAAATTGAAGACATCATTGATGGTGAGTCTCCTTATTTATCTTTGAGCTGTCGATTATAAATCATGCCGATTCCTGGCTTTTGACTTGCTTCTTTGTTTCTTCCGTCTTGGCAGACTTCTTTCCTGGGCACTCGCAGGCCGCCGTCCAAGCAATCGAGGCTGACCGTGAAGGTCGGAGGGCAGAAGGCGCAGAGATTGCCGCCGGCGCCCCCCGAACTCTTGACGAGCACATCCTGAGCATCGAGGCTCGCCTTCGGCCAGCTCACCGGATGCTGCGCCGGCTTCAGCGTGTTGGTGCCCAGGCGGTTGCCGCCCTGTGGCCGGACATGCAGGCTCCGCGCACCCCCAGCCTGACGGCCAGCTGGCTAGAGGTCGTGGCTGGCCGTCTTGAGGCCTAGAAGGGCTCTTCGGCCCGAGCTGGAGCGCGCCGGGCCTTGGAGTTCGTCAAGGTGTGGTATCCGGGGCTGGATCTAGATCAGTTGGCCACGCTTCGGTCGGAGGCCCAGCCGGAGCTGGCGGCTGCGGAAGATGCCCTCGTCAAGAATGCTGCGGCGATCGCCGAGTACACCGACACCAGCATCTTCGTCCCCGAGCGGTTTGAAGACGGCGAGGAGGTACCGCCAGAGTGGTTTGGGATGAACCCAGACTACGGCGAAGACTCGGCGGAGGTGATTGGCTCCAGCGTCGAGGAGGAGGACGCGGCGGAGGATGGAGGCGAGGCGGAGGCACCAGAAGACGGAGCAGACGGCCAGCCTCTGCTCGATCGCGCCTCCAGCAACGAGCCGCGTGTGACCGAGTCGACTGCCGCTGGAGGTGATCAAGCCGAGACTAGCCAGCCGGCTGCTCCGACGCCTCACGCTGGCGCCTCCTCCGACCCTCCGAATCCGTCTGCTGCCTCCTAAGCTGCCACTGTATCTTTTATTTTATCTGCTTCAGTAGTCTTTGAAGAACTTGTTAATTCGCACAATTCCACCCGCGGGGTGTATTTTGAGCTTCCGCTCGAAGATTCGGCCAAGGGCCTATGTTATGTAAATATATTTATCCGAGTTCTATCTTTTCTTGCGCATTGCTCTTTTGGCTTTTTTCCTTTTCCGCTTTCTCTTAGTTGCCTGCCTTGCCAATCGGACAGCCGCTCTGCGGACTGTCGCTGGATCAAGTGCTTGGCTACTTTGGGAAAGCAAGTACTTAGCCGTTTTTAAAGAGTTTTTTGAGCAAGTTGGATAGGAAGCGGCAATCCGACTATTCGAGGGTCAGTTTGCGAGAAAAAAGAAAAAAGAGGCGGGAAGCCGCCTTGAGCTATGTTTTATGCTTTGCGTCCTTAACCATTTTTCATGCGAACGCCCATTCTACCTTACCTCTGCCCACCGTACAGTCGCTCAGCAAGCTGCGGCTTCTGACAGAAGACGGTTTTGGTGTTACACACTACTTGTCCGGCTGCAGGAAGCATTTCATAGTGCAAGGCGGCAAGTCCCCGGGCCGACTTGTCGAGCCCGGTGCCAAGCGGCATGACAAAGAGTAACATACTTGTAGGCATAATTTTTATCATACAGACAAAAGAGGGCAGTCCCCGAGCTCGTCTCGGGGGCCCCGAAGTCTTGGTACTTTAATACAAAAGGTAGCATGGTACATACTGCATCAACTGTAAAATCTTCGGAGGAGATTTGCATTCCATGGCCGCTCTGTCTCCTTGCCGGAGTCGTCCCTCTTGCATGCTCGGGCTTCTGAGCGTCAATCAGGTAGTAGGAATCGTTGCCCAGTACTTTGCTGATGATGAAAGGGCCTTCCCAAGGTGCCGACAGCTTGTGTTGTCCGGCTGTTCGCTGGATCAGCCGGAGCACAAGGTCGCCTTCTTGGAAAGATCTTGGCCTGACCTTCCTGTTGTGGTATCGGCGCAGGCTCTGCTGGTAGATGCTGGACCGGCTGAGTGCCAACAGCCGGCCCTCTTCTAGCAGATCGACGTCGTCTTGTCGTGCTTCTTCTGCTTCTTCCTTGGTGTACATGGTGACTTGTGGGGAGTCGAACTCTATGTCTGTTGGGATGACGGCTTCGGCGCCGTAGACAAGGAAGAAGGGCATGAAGTCGGTTGACTTGTTTGGAGTCGTGCGCAGACTCCAGAGGACGGCTGGCAGCTCGTCAAGCCAGCAGCCAGCCGAGCGCTCCAGAGGCTCGATCAGCCGAGGCTTGATGCCGGACAGGATGACGCCGTTTGCTCGCTCCACTTGGCCGTTTGACTGCGGATGGGCGACGGACGCTAGGTCCAGTCGGATGCCCTATGTTGCGCAGAAACGGGCCAAGGCGCCTTTGGCGAAATTTGTGCTATTGTCGGTGATGATGCTGTGTGGTATGCCGTACCGAATTGTGATATCGGTGATGAAAGTCACGGCAGTCGGACCGTTCAGTTTCTTAATTGGCTTCGCTTCTATCCACTTGGTGAACTTGTCCACTGCGACAACTAGGTGAGTTAAACCACCTCGTGCTGTCTTGAATGGTCCCACCATGTCTAGACTCCAAACTGCGAAAGGCCAGGCAATGGGGATGGTCTTGAGCGCAGAAGCAGGCTGGTGCGGCTTGGAGCTGAACTTTTGGCATCCTTTGCATTTTGGGACCAACTCCTTGGCCTCTTCAAAGGCAGTCGGCCAGAAGAAACCGTGTCGAAAGGCTTTGGCGACGAGTGCTCTTGAAGCCGCATGGTGGCCGCATTCGCCTTGCTGGATGTCTTTGAGAATTGCCTGGCCTTGCTCTAGCTCTACACAGCGCTGGTAGACACCAGTGACGTTGCGTCTGACCAGCTCTCTGTTGACTATGGTATAGGCTGCCGCCCGGCGTTGTACTTGCCGAGCTGAGGTCTCATCAGTTGGTAGCTCTTTGTTCACCAGGAATTTGAGGATGGGTTGGGCCCATGAGGGTGCTGCTATTTCTTCAACTGCTAGAACTGCGACTTGGACGAGGGCGGCTGGGCTGGGGGGCGGCGGGTTGGAGTCAACAACTGCTTGCTGGGTTAATGAGGTCCCCAGGCCGATTGGGGCGGCCCCTGGGTCGAGTTCTGGAGTCTTCGAGTCCGCCACCGCACTCCCCGGGCCGGGTTCCGCTATCCCTGGGCTGGCCTCGACTGTGGCGGCTCCGGAGCCATCTGCCGAGATCCTCGTGCCGCCTGCCGGGGCTCTGGAGTCGGATCCGATGTCTTTGGGAGGAGCCGGTACGAAGGTGGAGTCTGATTCTGGTGAAGGCTTGACGGATGGCTTGAGGAGGCGTTGAAGGGCGACGCCAGATGGTATTGCTTGGCGGGTAGAGCCGATTCGTGCCAAGGCATCTGCTTGGTCGTTGTCGTTTCTTGGCACATGGATAAACTCGCACCCCTCGAAATACCCACTGAGTTGTTGCACGAGGAAACGGTAACTCGCCATGTTTGCATCTTTCGCGTCCCAGTTGCCAGATGACTGCTGGACCACTAAGTCCGAGTCGCCATAACACAAGATCCAGCGGATGCCTAGTTATTTGGCAAGCCGGAGCCCGTGAATGAGTGCCTCGTACTCGGCGACGTTGTTGGAGGCGGCAAAATGGATTTGCAGTGCATATTTGAGCTTGTCGCCTTTAGGGGAAGTGAGGATGATGCCGGCTCCCAAGCCGGTGCACATCTTGGAGCCGTCGAAATGCATCCGCCAATGGGTGGAGTCAGGCGCTGGAGGCAGGTACTGGGTCTCGGCCCAGTCGACGAGAAAGTCAGCCAGTGCTTGTGACTTGATGGCAGTGCGGGGCTGGTAGTAGATGGTGTAGGGAGCCAGCTCTATGGCCCACTTGGCCACTAGGCTGGAAGCATCTCGCCTGCCAATGATCTCGGCGAGCGGGGCCGTGCAGACCACCATGATTGGATGCTCTTGAAAATAAGGCTTCAATTTCTTGGCAGTAAAGTGTACGCCATAGCACATCTTCTGGTAGTGGGGATAGTTCTGCTGGGAGGTCGGCAATACCTTGCTCAAGTAATATACCGGTCTCTGGATAGGTAGCGCCTTGCCTTCCTCCTTGCGTTCCACTACAATGACCGTGCTGACTACCCGGCTGGTGGCGGCGATGTACAGGAGCATAGGTTCCTTGGGAGTCGGAGCCGCCAGGACGGGTGGAGTAGTCAGCATCTTCTTCAATTGGAGAAAAGCTTCGTCCGCCTTGTGGTTCCACTCAAAAAAAGTGGTCTTCTTCATGAGTTGGTATAAGGGGAGAGCTTTCTCGCCCAGCCGACTGATGAATCGGCTGATGGACGCCAAGCAGCCGGTGAACTTTTGCACATCCAGCAGTCGGACGGGTACCTCCATTCTCTCAATGGCCTTGATTTTTACTGGGTTGCATTCTATGCCGCGTTCAGAGACCAGGAAGCCAAGGAGCTGGCCGGCTGGTACCCCAAAGACACACTTCTCGGGGTTGAGCTTGATTTGGAATCGGCGCAGGTTTTCAAAGGTCTCCTTGAGGTCTTCCAGCAGTGTTCCACGCTTTTCCGTCTTCACCACCACATCATCCACGTAGACGTGGGCGTTCCTGTCGAGCTGCTTGAGGAGACACTTCTGCATGCAACGCTGAAAGGTGGCGCCGGCATTCCTCAAGCCGAACGTCATGGTGAGGTAGCAGAATGCTCCAAACGGCGTGGTGAAGGCGGTCTTCAATCTGTCAACCGGGTTCAGCTTGATCTGGTGATATCCTGAGTATGCATCCAAGAAACTCAACAGCTCGCATCCGGCTGTGGAGTCTATCACCTGATCGATTCTTGGTAGAGCAAATGGGTCCTTGGGGCAGGCCTTGTTGAGGCTCGTGTAGTCAATACACATTCTCCTCTGCTTGTTCTTCTTTAGTACCAGGACCGGATTTGCCAGCCACTCCGGAAAGAAAACTTCCATAATGAAGCCGGCTGCTAGGAGTGGGGCTATCTCTTCTCCAACCACTCTTCTCTTCTCTTCTGATAGGCGGTGCAGGGGCTGCCTGACTGGCTTTGCATCAGACCGGACATGTAATTTGTGCTCGGCGAATTTCGTCGGCACACCTGGCATGTCTTTGGGGGACCATGCGAAGATGTCCCGATTCTCACGGAGGAAATCGACGAGCTCGCCTTCCTATTTGCTGTCGAGGTTTGCACCTACGACGGCGTACCTCTCTGGGTGCTCCGGATCCAAGGGTATCTTCTTTGTCTCTTTGGCCGGCTTGAACGAACCCTCAGCCTCCGACTCTTTTGGGTTGGGCGATACCTCAGGCTGCTTGCCGGCCATCGCCACAACTTGCTCGAGGAGCCGCTTCTTGGCCGCGATTACCAGGGACTCGGCCAGCCGACTGCTCCCAGCCGCGCAAGCAGACGACTTCCGGTAGTCGCCAGCCACAGTCAGAATTCCCCTGGAACTGGGCATCTTCATCTTGAGGTAAGCGTAGTGGGGGACCGCCATGAACTTGGCCAAGACGGGTCGGCCAAGTAGCGCATGGTATGGGCTCTCAAGGTCCACCACCTCAAACCAAACAGACTCTCTTCAGAAGTGATCTTTGTCCCCAAAGAGGACGTCCATCAGGATCTTGCCGATCGGCGAGCAGGAAAGCCCAGGGACAATGCCGTGGAACACTGTCCGGCTGTTCTGAAGCTGTCTTTGCTTGATTCCTAACTTCTCCATGGTGTCCTTGTACAGGATATTGATGATGCTGTCTCCGTCTATTAGAACTCGCGAGAAACGCACAGCTCGTCTATCCGTGGCAAAGGTGGCGTCCAAGACCAAGGCATAGGAGCCCGGACTCGGCATCACCTCTGGGTGGTCAGCCCTGCTCCAGCTGATGGGCCTTTCAGACCAGTGCATGAACTCTGGTGTTTCCGACGCTACTGCATTCACCTCTTGTCGCTGCAGCCGCCTGCTACATCGATCATCAGCCATACTGGTAAACACCACGTAGGCTCCATGTTCTTCAGGGTATTCGTCTTGCACTGCGCCGACTGGCCTGGCAGCCGGCTTCTGGGGCGGAGGCAGCTGCCCAACAAGTGGGGGAGGCAGGAGGCCGTCTCCCTTGGCAATCCTGGTGAGCTAGTGACACTTCCGGGTGGTGTGATTCGATGGCTTCACGTCGCTGTGAAATTTGCAAGGTCCATCCAGGGTCTGCTCGTAGGAGAAGGCCGGCAACTAGTTTGTCTTGCCGCCTTTCTGTCGCTTGAGTGGGGGCTGCCCATCCGGCTGCTGGGCTTCAACGGTCGCGACCTGCCGGCTGCTGGAAGCCGGCTGCGGGGCCTTGCGCTTGTGGTCGCCCTGCGGTTGTCGCCGGCTGGCGTCTCCCGCCGGAGTCCTTGGAGCTCGAGGGGCCACTTTGCCAGTTATGCTGACTTGGATCTCCGCCTTCATGGAGGAGTCGGCTGTGGCGTACTTGTCCACTATGATCAGCAGCTCGTCGAGGGTTCCTGGCTAGTCACAGAGGAGCTTGTGCTTGAGGAGGGTGCCTTCTCGGCACCCGGCTGTGAAGTACTCGATGGCCTGCACCTCGTGCACGCCCTCGCAGGAGTTCCGGAGCTCAGCCCAACGCGTGAGGTAGTCGCGCGTCGACTCGTCAGGACCTTGCATGCACAAGGAGAGCTGTCGAGGCTTGGGGGGACGCTTGTACGTGCTGGTGAAGTTGCGGACGAAAACTTCGGTGAAGTCAACCTAACTATTGATGCTGCAGGGCCTCAGGCTGTTCAGCCATGTCTGGGCCGTGCCCTGAAGCATGAGCGGAGCGTATTTTACGGCAACACGTTTGTTGCCGTTTGCTATGCTGACAGCCGTGGAGTAGTCGACTAGCCAGTCTTCTGGCTTCATGGAGCTGGTGTACTTGGGCGTGTCTCTTGGGAGCGTGAACCCTCTGGGAAAGGGCTCGTCCCGAATGCGGGGCCCGAAACAAGGCGGACCCAGCTCATCTTCATCTTCCAGCGCCAGGGACCGGTGAAGTCGGTCGATCCGGTGGCGGGCATCATTCTCTCGAACTCCCTCTCGGCGGCCAAGGCGGTCACCGAGAGTCGGATGGTCAACAGGCGGCGAGGAGACTCGCCTCTCCTTACGGGGAGGGGAGGCGGACAGTCGTCCCGTCGTTCCACTGCTCTCGGGCGGCCGTCTCGGTCGCGCTCTATGGTAATGCAAGTCCGACTGTGGCTGACAGCCGGCTCCTTGTCTCTTCGTCCTCGGGCGCCGCCAGTCGGTGTCCGAGACGTCGCGTCTTGATCTCGGTGTGGGTCGTCGTTTGGCCGCTGCGGCACCTCCGTGCGGCAGCCGGCCTCGTTCTGCACGGCGGCCGCGTCGAGGAGCCGCTGGACTCGCTCCATAATGAGGCGGCGTTCTTCGCCCTCGAAATTGTCCAGCTCATCCGCCGCTGCCTGGGCGGCTCGGATGTTCTCCGCTGGTGTAGCGTACACGGGGCGGCTGGCCCCAAACAGGCTGGCGATGGCTACGCCGCGCTGCTGGACCGCGCCAAGGCGGCTGGGCCCTGCCGGGGCCGGCGAGCCGCCAACAGCGCGATCCATCTCCCGCTGGTAGGCTTTTGACAAGCGTCTCATGCTGGCCAGCTTCTTCGTGCCTTCAACGAGCTGAAGGCGGCGCGCTTCCAACGTCTCTGCATCAGCGTCTTCCGGAATGGGCGCAGTTAGGTCTTGTAGCGCCGCGCCGAGCGAGTCGTGCGCTCCTCCACCGGGGGACTCGTCATGGCTGATGACTAGCACCTCGGTGATAGTGCTTCCATTGCTCTCCACGTGAGGGAGAGGTTCGTCGTAGACCACCACATTGGTGGGGAACGCGTCGAGCGACGCGGTGTCGGAGTCGACCAACATCGGGTCGGTGGAGCCTACGGACTCCAAGTCTACGGCGGGCTCGCCGGAAACTTGGAGTTGATCGAGGAGGCCCGCGAGGAGGTTCTCGGGACCACCCGTGCCTGCGTCGGACGCAGGTTCGTCGGAGAGGCGGACCTCGCCGACAAGTTTGGCCAAGGATCTGGCTGCGCAGGCGATCTCAATGCCGCGCAGCGCGTCGGTGCAAACTTCGTCTGGCGTGCCTGGCTGGCTGCGCTTGCTAGGGAGGAAAAGGGTTCCCGTCCAGAACAGATCTCCGGACGGCGGTGCACCATGCCCACGGTGGGCGCCAAATGTTGGGGGTTTGGTGCGACATATGTCAAAGGATGGCTTATCATGGTGGGGGCGAGTAGAACGTCGCCGGTGCCTGGAAACGGGATGAGGCGAAGACATGCACGCCGGCGAATCTTACCCAGCTTCAGGGCTCTCCGGGGAGATAATACCCCTACTGCTGCTCTGCGGGGTCTCCGCATGATCACTATGGCCAAGTGTTTACACGGTTGCTCCTTGAGCTGTTTCTTAGAGGTAGGAGAGGGCAAGGCTAGCTCTCTCCTTCTATCTGATATGGTCTAGAGCTACTGGGTTCCAACCCTTTGCATGGGTGCCCTGGGGGGTTTATATAGGCTTACCCCCCAGGGGTACAATGGTAATCCGACTGGGCGCGGGCCCAGCCGTCAGTGCCTCTGGCCCCCAACTTCTCCGCCGACCGCTGGGGCCCGCCGACTGGTCTGTACGGAGCCGACAGGCCGCGTCCGCCGCGGGCGGGTCTTGCCGGCTGCTGATTACTGGAGCCGTGCTTCTGATGACGCGGGCTTGGTCATGGGGTCGTGGCAACAGTCCCGCCGCCTGGCGGGCGATCACTATTGCCACTTCCCATCACATCTTGATTAATGGTGCGTGGGGCCCAGGGGAGGGCTCTGCCGACTTCCCTGGGCCGACTCCCGACAGATCCGACAGGTGGTCCTCTCGCCGTCTCCCGGGGTCTCACTGACTGGTGGGACTTGCTACCTCCGGGCCGTACAAACAAGCTGTCATGGGTGCAGGATTCGGTCCTGTGGTGCTGACGTCAGGGACGGCAGGGCAACAGTGCCACGCCGCACGGAGATCTTCCTGGGTGCGGCGTGCTGTGGCCATGCCTGCCCTTGGTAAGGGGCGGGTGTGGGCTTCACTATAGCCACGCCCCTGCCCCATCCCCTTCGATGAGGTCATGGGGTTTGTTGGAGTCACGGGCCGACTCCCCGAAGCCGGCTTCTCTGGAAGTTGCCAGCCAGGAGTCGGCTTATCCTGAAGCCGTCCCTGGGACTCGGCCGTGAGCGGGCAGTCAGCCGTCTTGCCGTTGACTCCTCAGAAGGCGGCTCTTTGTCCTGGGGTCTTGAGGGCGCAGCCCGCCCCAATGTCTTGAAAGGTTCTGGGGCTCAGGTTGGCCTACCCGTGGCCCATTACTCCGACAGCCAAAGAAAGTTATCGCTACAAAATCATATAGTCTGGCTATGCTCCATCTTCACCACACAAAATATTTAAATCATGCACAACCCCGATGACAAGCCAAGCAATTGTTTCATACTTTTGATGTTCTCAAACTTTTTCAATCTTCACGCAATACATGAGCGTGAGCCATGGATATAGCACTATAGGTGGAACAGAATGGTGGTTGTGGAGAAGACAAAAAGGGAGAAGATAGTCTCACATCAACTAGGCGTATCAACGGGCTATGGAGATGCCCATCAATTGATATCAATGTGAGTGAGTAGGGATTGCCATGCAACGGATGCACTAGAGCTATAAATATATGAAAGCTAAACAAAAGAAACTAGTGGGTGTGCATCCAACTTGCTTGATCATGAAGACCTAGGGCATTTTGAGGAAGCCCATCATTGGAATATACAAGCCAAGTTCTATAATGAAAGATTCCCACTAGTATATGAAAGTGACAACATAGGAGACTCTCTATCATGAAGATCATTGTGCTACTTTGAAGCACAAGTGTAGAAAAAGGATAGTAGCATTGTCCCTTTTATTTTTTTATTTTTTATTTGGCCTCTCTTTTTTGGCCTTTCCCCTTTTTTTATTTGACCTTTCTTTTTTGGCCTTTCTTATTTTTATTTTTTTGGGACAATGCTCTATTAATGATGATCATCACACTTCTATTTATTTACAACTCAATGATTACAACTCGATACTTAGAACAAAATATGACTCTATATGAATGCCTCCGGCGGTGTACCGGGATGTGCAATGACTCATGAGTGACATGTATGAAAGAATTATGAACGGTGGCTTTGCCACAAATACAATGTCAACTACATGATCATGCTAAGCAATATGACAATGATGGAGTGTGTCATAATAACCGGAACGGTGGAAAGTTGCATGGCAATATATCTCGGAATGGCTATGGAAATGCCATAATAGGTAGGTATGGTGGTTGTTTTGAGGAAGGTATATGGTGGGTTTATGGTACCGGCGAAAGTTGCGCGGTACTAGAGAGGCTAGCAATGGTGGAAGGGTGAGAGTGCGTATAATCCATGGACTCAACATTAGTCATAAAGAACTCACATACTTATTGCAAAAATCTAGAAGTTATCAAAGCAAAGTATTATGCGCATGCTCCTAGGGGGATAGATTGGTAGGAAAAGACCATCGCTCGTCCCCGACCGCCACTCATAAGGAAGACAATCAATAAATAAATCATGCTCCGACTTCATCACATAACGGTTCACCATACGTGCATGCTACGGGAATCACAAACTTCAACACAAGTATTTCTCAAATTCACAACTACTCAACTAGTATGACTCTAATATCACCATCTCCATATCTCAAAACAATTATCAAGTATCAAACTTCTCATAGTATTCAACACACTCATAAGAGAATTTTATTATTCTTGAATACCTAGCATATTAGGATTTTAAGCAAATTACCATGCTATTTAAGACTCTCAAAATAATCTAAGTGAAGCATGAGAGTTCATCAATTTCTTCAAAATAAAACTACCACCATGCTCTAAAAGATATAAGTGAAGCACTAGAGCAAATGACAAACTACTCCGAAAGATATAAGTGAAGATCAATGAGTAGTCGAATAATTATGCAACTATGTGAAGACTCTCTAACATTTAATAATTTCATATCTTGGTAATTTATTCAAACAGCAAGCAAAGCAAAATAAAATGACATCTAAGAATAGCAAACATCATGTGAAGAAGCAAAAACTTAGGATCAACCGATACTAACCGATAGTTGTTGAAGAAGAAAGGTGGGATGCCAACCGGGGCATCCCCAAGCTTAGACGCTTGAGACTTCTTGAAATATTATCTTGGGGTGCCTTGGGCATCCCCAAGGTTGAGCTTTTGTGTCTCCTTAATTCCTCTCATATCACGGTCTCCCTAAATCTCAAAAGCTTCATCCACACAAAACTCAACAAGGACTCGTGAGATAAGTTAGTATAAACCATTGCCAAAACCTTATCATACTCTACTGTAGCAAATCACTAAAATTATTATTCAACCTTGCATACTAAATGCCTCTGCATATTTATAGTCCTATCCTCAAATAGAATCATTAAAGAAGCAAACATATGCAAACAATGCAAACATAACAGCAATCTGCCTAAACAGGATAGTCTGTAAAGAGTGCAGCAACATCCATACTTCCCTAGCTCCAAAAATTATGAAATAAAATTACCACTGTAGTAAATTTATCATATCTTAATATTCAAAAGGTTTCAACATTTTATCACATTCTTAATTTTCTAGGGAATTATTGCAACAGCGGTAAACTTTCTGTTTTCAAACAGCAACATGTATACTTGTAACATAGGCATAGTAAAGGCTACCAATGCCACTTTTATTGAAATAAAATATGCAAAACATTGTTCTAAATAACAGCAAGCAAATCCTAACAAAATAAATTGACGCTCCAAGCAAAACACATATCACGTGGTGAATAAAAATATAGCTCCAAGTAAAGTTACCGATGAACGAAGACAAAAGAGGGGATGCCTTCCGGGGCATCCCCAAGCTTAGGCTCTTGGTTATCCTTGAATATTACCTTGGGGTGCCTTGGGCATCCCCAAGCTTAGGCTCTTGCCACTCCTTATTCCATAGTCCATCGAATCCTTACCCAAAACTTGAAAACTTCACAACACAAAACTTAACAGAAAACTCGTAAGCTCCGTTAGCGAAAGAAAACAAAACACCACTTAAAGGTACTGTAATGAACTCATTATTTATTTATATTGGTGTTAAACCTACTGTATTCCAACTTCTCTATGGTTTATAAACTATTTTACTAGCCATAGATTCATCAAAATAAGCAAACAACACATAGAAAACAGAATCTGTCAAAAACAGAACAGTCTGTAGTAATCTGGATCAAACGTATACTTCTGGAACTCATAAAATTATCAAATAAATTGCTGGACCTGAGGAATTTATATATTAATCATCTTCAAAAATAATTAACTAAATAGCACTCTCCAAATAAAAATGTCATAAATTCTCGTGAGCGCTAAAGTTTCTGTTTTTTACAGCATGATCAACAAGACTTTCCCCAAGTCTTCCCAAAGGTTCTACTTGGCATAAAAACTAATTAAAAGCATAAAACCACATCTAAACAGAGGCTAGATGAATTATTTATTACTAAACAGGAACAAAAAGTAAGGAACAAAAATAAAGTTGGGTTGCCTCCCAACAAGCGCTATCGTTTAACGCCCCTAGCTAGGCATGATGATTTTAACGATGCTCACATAAAAGATAAGAATTGAAATATAAAGAGAGCATCATGAAGAATATTACTAGCACATTTAAGTCTAACCCACTTCCTATGCATAGGGATTTCGTGAGCAAACAACTTGTGGGAACAATAATCAACTTGCATAGGAAAGCAAAACAAGCATAACTTCAAAACTTTAAGCACATAGAGAGGAAACTTGATATTATTGCAATTCCTACAAGCATATGTTCCTCCCTCATAATAATTTTCAGTAGCATCATGAATGAATTCAACAATATAACCAGCACCTAAAGCATTCTTTTCATGATCTACGAGCATAGAAAATTTACTACTCTCCACATAAGCAAAATTCTTCTCATAAATAACAGTGGGAGCAAACTCAACAAAGTAACTATCATGTGATTGAGAATTAAGATCAAGATGACAAGTTTCATGGTTATCATTATTCTTTAAATCATACGTGTCATCACAATAATCATCATAGATAGCAACTTTGTTCCCATAATCAATTGGAACCTCTTCCGGAATAGTGGATTTATCACAAAATAAAGTCATGACCTCTCCAAATCCACTTTCATCAATATAATCATCATAAATAGGAGGCATGCTTTCATCATAATAAATTTGCTCATCAAAACTTGGGGAACAAAAAATATCATCTTCATCAAACATAGCTTCCCCAAGCTTGTGGCTTTGCATATCATTAGCATTATGTGTATTCAAGGAATTCATACTAACAACATTGCAATCATGCTCATCATTCAAATATTTAGTGCCAAACATTCTAATGCATTCTTCTTCTAGCACTTGAGCACAATTATCGGAATCCTTATTCTCACGAAAGACATTAAAAAGATGAAGCATATGAGGCATCCATAATTCCATTTTTTGTAGTTTTCTTTTATAAACTAAACTAGTGATAAAACAAGAAACTAACAGACTCGATTGCAAGATCTAAAGATATACCTTCAAGCACTCACCTCCCCGGCAATGACGCCAGAAAAGAGCTTGATGTCTACTACACAACCTTCTTCTTGTAGACGTTGTTGGGCCTCCAAGTGCAGAGGTTTGTAGGACAGTAGCAAATTTCCCTCAAGTGGATGACCTAAGGTTTATCAATCCGTAGGAGGCGTAGGATGAAGATGGTCTCTCTCAAGCAACCCTGCAACCAAATAACAAAGAGTCTCTTGTGTCCCCAACACACCCAATACAATGGTAAATTGTATAGGTGCACTAGTTTGGCGAAGAGATGGTGATACAAGTGGTATATGGCTAGTAGATAAAGGTATTTGTAATCTGAAATAATAAAAACAGCAAGGTAACGAATGATAAAAGTGAGCGTAAACGGTATTGCAATGTGTGAAAATAAGGCCTAGGGTTTATACTTCCGCTAGTGTAAGTTCCCTCAACAATACTAACATAATTGGATCACATAACTATCCCTCAACATGCAACAAAGAGTCACTCCAAAGTCAGTAATAGCGGAGAACGAACGAAGAGATTATGGTAGGGTATGAAACCACCTCAAAGTAATTCTTTCCAATCAATCCGTTGGGCTATTCCTATAAGTGTCACAAACAACCCTAGAATTCGTACTAGAATAACACCTTAAGACACAAATCAACCAAAACCCTAATGTCACCTAGATACTCCAATGTCACCTCAAGTATCCGTGGGTATGATTATACGAGATGCGTCACACAATCTCGGATTCATCTATTCAACCAACACAAAGGACCTCAAAGAGTGCCCCAAAGTTCTACCGGAGAATCACGACGAAAACGTGTGCCAACCCCTATGCATAGGTTCATGGGCGGAACCCGCAAGTTGATCACCAAAACATACATCAAGTGAATCACGTGATATCCCATTGTCACCACAGATATCCACGGCAAGACATACATCAAGTGTTCTCAAATCTTTAAAGACTCAATCCGATAAGATTACTTCAAGGGGAAAACTCAATTCATTACAAGAGAGTAGAGGGGGGAAGAAACATCATAGGATCCAAATATAATAGCAAAGCTCGCGATACATCAAGATCGTATCATCTCAAGAACACGAGAGAGAGAGAGAGATCAAACACATAGCTACTGGTAGATACCCTCAGCCCCGAGGGAGAACTACTCCCTCCTCGTCATGGAGAGCACCGGGATGATGAAGATGGCCACCGGAGAGGGATTGCCCCCTCCGGCAGGGTGCCGGAACGGGTCTAGATTGGTTTTCGGTGGCTACGGAGGCTTCTGGCGGCGGAACTCCCAATCTAATGTCTGTTTGGAAGTTTTAGCGTACGTGGAGTTATATAGGCGGAAGAAGTACGTCAGGGGAGCCACGAGGGCCCCATGAGGCAGGGGGCGCGCTCCAGGGGGGTGGGCGCGCCCCTACCCTCGTGAGCTCCTCCTTCCTTCCTTGACGTGGGGTCCAAGTCCATCGGGTGGCTTTCATTCCAAAAATAACTTCTCTAGTTGATTTCGTTCCGTTTCGACTCCGTCTGATATTCCTTTTCTTCAGAACACTGAAATAGGCATAAAACAACAAATCTGGGCTAGGCCTCCGGTTAATAGGTTAGTCCCGAAAGTAATATAAAAGTGGATAATAAAGCCCAATAATGCCCAAAACAGTAGATAATATAGCATGGAGCAATCAAAAATTATAGATACGTTGGAGACGTATCAGCCACTTACGAGAGTGAGATTTGATAGATATGATAAGATAATATTTTTGGTATTTTTATGATAAAAGATGCAAAGTAAAATAAAGGCAAAGTAAATAGCAAAGGAAACAACTAAGTAGTAGGAGATCAATATGATAGAGATAGACCCAGGGGCCATAGGTTTCACTAGTGGCTTCTCTCGAGAGCATAAGTATTCTACGGTGGGTGAACAAATTACTGTTGAGCAATTGACAGAATTGAGCATAGTTATGAGAATATCTAGGTATGATCATGTATATAGGCATCACGTCTGAGACAACTAGACCGACTCCTGCCTGCATCTACTACTATTACTCCTCTCATCGATCGCTATCCAGCATGCATCTAGAGTATTAAGTTAAAAACAGAGTAACGCCTTAAGCAAGATGACATGATGTAGAGGGATAGACTCATGCAATATGAAGAAAACCCCATCTTGTTATCCTCGATGGCAACAATACAATACGTGCCTTGCTGCCCTTACTGTCACCGGGAAAGGACACCGCAAGATTGAACCGAAAGCTAAGCACTTCTCCCATTGCAAGAAAGATCAATCTAGTAGGCCAAACCAAACTGATAATTCGAAGAGACTTGCAAAGATAACCAATCATACATAAAAGAATTCAGAGAAGATTCAAATATTATTCATAGATAGACTTGATCATAAACCCATAATTCATCGGTCTCAACAAACACACCGCAAAAAGAAGATTACATCAAATAGACCTCCACAAAAGAGGGGGAGAACATTGTATTGAGATCCAAAAAGAGAGAAGAAGCCATCTAGCTACTAACTATGGACCTGTAGGTCTGAGGTAAATTACTCACACTTCATCGGAGAGGCTATGGTGTTGATGTAGAAGCCCTTCGTGATCGATGCCCCCTCCGGCGGAGCTCCGGAACAGGCCCCGAGATGGGATCTTGTGGATACAGAAAGTTACGATGGTGGAATTAGGGTTTTGGCTCCTGTTCTGATCGTTTGGGGGTACGTGGATATATATAGGAGGAAGGAGTACGTCGGTGGAGCAACAGGGGGCCCACGAGGGTGGAGGGCGTGCCTGGTGGGGGTGGGGGCGCCCCCCTACCTCGTGGCCTCCTGTTTTATTTCTTGACGTAGGGTCCAAGTCTCTCTGATCTTATTCGTTGAGAAAATCACGTTCCCGAAGGTTTCATTCTGTTTGGACTCCATTTGATATTTCTTTTTTTTTCGAAACCCTAAAACAGGCAAAAAACAACAATTCTGGGCTGGGTCTCCGGTTAATAGGTTAGTCCCAAAAATAATATAAAAGTGGATAATAAAGCCCAACAATGTCCAAAACAGTAGATAATATAGCATGGAGCAATCAAAAATTATAGATACGTTAGAGACGTATCAAGCATCCCCAAGCTTAATTCCTGCTCGTCCTCGAGTAGGTAAATGATAAAAACAGAATTTTTGATGCGGAGTGCTACTTGGCATAATTTTAATGTAATTCTTATTAATTGTGGTATGAATATTCAGATCTGAAAGATTCAAAACAAAAGTTCATATTGACATAAAAATAATAATACTTCAAGCATACTAACAAAGCAATTATGTCTTCTCAAAATAACATGGCTAAAGAAAGTTATCCCTACAAAATCATATAGACTGGCTATGCTCTATCTTCACCACACAAAATATTTAAATCATGCACAACCCCGATGACAAGCCAATACATGAGCGTGAGCCATGGATATAGCACTAAAGGTGGAATAGAGTGGTGGTTGTGGAGAAGACAAAAAGGGAGAAGATAGTCTCACATCGACTAGGCGTATCAACGGGCTATGGAGATGCCCATCAATAGATATCAATGTGAGTGAGTAGGAATTGCCATGCAACGGATGCACTAGAGCTATAAGTATATGAAAGCTCAAAAAGAAAATAAGTGGGTGTGCATCCAACTTGCTTGCTCATGAAGACCTAGGGCAATTTTGAGGAAGCCCATCATTGGAATATACAAGCCAAGTTCTATAATGAAAGATTCCCACTAGTATATGAAAGTGATGACATGAGATACTCTCTACTATGGAGATCATGGTGCTACTTTGAAACACAAGTGTGGTAAAAGGATAATAACATTGTCCCTTCTCTCTTTTTCTCTCATTTTTTTATTTGGACCTTTTCTCTTTTTTTATGGCCTCTTTTCTTTCTCTTTTTTTATTTGGGCTTCTTTGGCCTGTTTTATTTATTTTTCGTCCGGAGTCTCATCCCGACTTGTGGGGGAATCATAGTCTCCATCATCATTTTCTCACTGGGACAATGCTCTAATAATGATGATCATCACAGTTTTATTTTTCTTACAACTCAACAATTACAAACCGATACTTAGAACAAAATATGACTCTATGTGAATGCCTCCGGCGGTGTACCGGGATATGCAATGACTCATGAGTGACATGTATGAAAGAATTATGAATGGTGGCTTTGCCACGAATACGGTGTCAACTACATGATCATGCTAAGCAATATGTCAATGATGGAGTGTGTCATAATAAATGGAACGGTGGAAAGTTGCATGGCAATATATCTCGGAATGGCTATGGAAATGCCATAATAGGTAGGTATGGTGGCTGTTTTGAGGAAGGTATATGGTGGGTGTATGATACCGGCGAAAGGTGTGCGGTATTAGAGAGGCTAGCAAAGGTGGAAGGGTGAGAGTGTGTATAATCCATGGACTCAGCATTAGTCATAAAGAAATCATATACTTATTGCAAAAATCTACAAGTTATCAAAGCAAAATATTACGCGCATGCTCCTAGGGGGATAGATTGGTAGGAAAAGACCATCGCTCGTCCCCGACCGCCACTCATAATGAAGGCAATCAAAAAATAAATCATGCTCCGACTTCATCACATAACGGTTCACCATACGTGCATGCTACAGGAATCACAAACTTCAACACAAGCATTTCTCAAATTCACAACTACTCAACTAGCATGACTTTAATATCACCATCTCTATATCTCAAAACAATTATCAAGCATCAAACTTATCGTAGTATTCAACACACTCATAAGAAAGTTTTATTATTAATCTTGTATACCAAGCATATTAGGATTTTAAGCAAATTACCATGCTATTTAAGACTCTCAAAATAATCTAAGTGAAGCATGAGAGATCAACAGTTTTTATAAAACAAATCCACCACCGTGCTCTAAAAGGATATAAGTGAAGTACTAGAGCAAAATTATATAACTCAAAAGATATAAGCGAAGCACATAGAGTATTCTAACAAATTCCAAATCATGTATGTCTCTCTCAAAAGGTGTGTGCAACAAGGATGATTGTGGTAAACTAACAAGCAAAGACACAAATCATACAAGACGCTCCAAACAAAACACATATCATGTGGTAAATAAAAATATAGCTCCAAGTAAAGTTACCGATAGAAGTAGACGAAAGAGGGGATGCCTTCCGGGGCATCCCCAAGCTTTGTCTTTTAGGTGTCCTTAGATTATCTTGGGGGTGCCATGGGCATCCCCAAGCTTAGGCTCTTGCCACTCTTTGTTTCATAATCCATCAAATCTTTACCCAAAACTTGAAAACTTCACAAGAGAAAACTTAAAGTAGAAAATATCGTGAGCTCCGTTAGCGAAATAAAATAAAAGATCACTTCAAGGTACTGTAATGAACTCATTTTTTATTTATATTGGTGTTATACCTACTGTATTCCAACTTCTTTATGGTTTATAAACTATTTTATTAGCCATAGATTCATCAAAATAAGCAAACAACACACGAAAAACAAAATCTGTCAAAAACAGAACAGTCTGTAATAATCTGTAGCTAGCGCAAGATCTGGAACCCCAAAAATTCTAAAATAAATTGCTGGACATGAGGAATTTATCTATTAATCATCTGCAAAAAGAATTTATAATACCTAAATAGTTGATCCCCACTATCTTATTTCTCTTCGCATGCAAGCTATCCACCTCAGCAACCCTTCCACATCAGCATTCGGTTACTATCTTACAGGAGGACCCGACCATGAGCTGCCGCCACATCAGCACTACACTACGAGACAATTAAAACTTTAAATCTATGCCAAGTTCCACTCAGGTAAGTTCTCTGTTCGCTTGACCTTTCGGCTTCATAATTATTGTTTAGCAACCGACGAGTCACCCAAATCTTAAAAATCCACCACCAGCCTCCATCCATTATGCCGACCCTCCTCAATTGAGAGTGCCCCGGTGAACGAAGCGATGCGAGATTAGTGAGCCACTGCCGGCGAGCGAGGTAGTAGCCCCGTCACGGTGCTGCGCTCCCCATCCGCTCCGACCATGGGGAGTCGACCACACAATCTCGGTGACGTCGCCCAGACCCCATCGATAGTACCCCGGCCCCCGTCGACGCTGCCACATGTGGCCTCGGCAAGCCACTCCGCGAGAAGCGCCCGGGCGACCTGGCTGTGAACTGTGCGTCCGCTCTTCCGCCAAGCTGTTCAGGTGTTTGCCTCTCCCGTGGGTGCTCTGCCGACCGGTAGAGGTCTCTTCGGACCAAATCTGCTGACAACGCATTGCGTTCAGGAGTTTTATGCGTTTCCAATCCTTGCTATACAGCCTTTGTGGAGGAGTACCTAGGAAAGGAGGTGGATCGATTGCTGTAACTACCCCTACGCATCCGTCCTTTTGAGGTAAGCTGTAGGACAATTAGGCTACAAGTTGATCTGACGTTAACTGTTGTAGATGCAACATATAGACATGGTCCTGTGGGATATTTATCTTCAAAGTTATATACTGTAGGCTTCTATTTTCAATCGGGTTTGGTAATGATACGGAAGGGCCATTTTCCTTGATTTTCTTCAAAGGTGTGGATCTGTTATCGTTGCTGGACCATGTACTGTCATTTGTGCACTACTTAGGAATTGAGAAGAATAAAGTATGAAATGCAATATTCAGTTATACGGAAACATTCAATATGTTCAGGACTACAATCATGAGACGTTTGTTTTAAGAGGACCAAAGAAGGTTTAATATAAATCATAATGATCGAGTTCACTTTGTCTAGCATTTGACCTTTTTTATATTGCCTTGCAGTATGCAGAAGATATTGAAAGCGGTTTTCGGATGTTGAAACAAAGTACAAGCGAATGTATGAGATGACATAAATCATTTTGTTGCTTTCTCGAGCAAGCTAAATATATTTGACATATCATCAACAATACAGGTTGTCTATTTTATATTGTATACTTAGTTTAAGTTACAACACTTCGATTTTATATTTTCTTGCAGTTGCTGCTCATCTCTGACTCTCTGTTCACTAAGCTTTGCTGGGTCGTTGATCTACATGTCCTTCTGCTCAAGTATCTAATTTATGAATCAAGACATAATGCTATTTTCGGTAAATACTTTTTCATCACACATAAATAGATATGGCTACTTTGAACATCAGTCAGTATCATGTTACCCTACTATATTGTTGGGATAAACTTCCTTTGGTACATCAATAAAGGATCATGAAGACGATGATCAAGATATATGGGAAGTTAAGCGTCACAGCTCAAATGAGCAGAAACTGCGTAATTTTTGTATACTATCTGATTGCCCGACTCCATTTTATTTGTGCCCATTTTTCATTATCTGAAATACAAATTCAGAATATGCCTATTGTCCAGGTCTTAATCTAGAGGACCAAAGATTCAATATGTTAAGGACTATGATCACTAGAAATTTGTTTCTAGAGGACTAAAGAAGGTTCAATATAAATCCTTTACAATGGGCTTCATGTTTGAGATCCTAAACCATATAAATTGTCATTATTATTTTCATTTGCTTAATGTAGCTTATAAATTTTCAAGTTTAATATATTTATGGCAAACAAGTTCCAGCTGCAACTTGATAATTTGTATCTTGGTGCTTATTAATGCATAAATTCTCATGCCCTATTCAGCCCAGAATTTCAAGACAAGGAATTAGGACTTGCTTCAGGGAAAAAGGAGAAAATGAATTTGTACTCTTTTGCTTCGTTGGCATGATTTATTTTGTACATATTGTTGACATTGTAGCTCCATCGCTCACTATGAAGCATAGCAAGCTACTACAATGGCCAATATTAGTGTTTAGTTACATTCTTTGTAGATCTAAAGTACACATAGATGAAGATTCACTTCCTTTTGATGTCTACATTAACATTCATTCTTTGCAGATCTTAAGTACCCATAATATCTCAACATGAAAATTTGTACATTTCCACTCATAGCGTCCCCATCCGGAATATCCCTGTTCTTAGCGCGCTTACATTTACTAATATTTATGTAAGTCATATGAGATTACTTATGTCATATCCTGAATGCATAATTCACATTTTTTTTCAATCTTCATAATTATCCATAGCATTTTTTTCATCATAAGATCATATATCTACTATGCAAACAAAGTTATTTGATTTATATGTTATCATGTACTTATGACTACGAGATCCCGCAGCAACGTGCGGGGTATCATCTAGTTAACTAAATAGCATTCTCCAAATAAAAATGACAGCAGTTCTCATGAGCGCTAAAGTTTCTGTTTTTTACAGCAAGTTCAACAAGACTTTCCCCAAGTCTTCCCAACGGTTCTACTTGGCATAAACACTAATTAAACACAAAAAACACAACCAAAACAGAGGCTAGATAAATTATTTATTACTAAACAGGAGCAAAAGGCAAGGAATAAAAATAAAATTGGGTTGCCTCCCAACAAGCGCTATCGTTTAACGCCCCTAGCTAGGCATAACAAGCAAGAATAGATCTAGGTATTGCCACAATAGTAAGATAGATTATAAAACTCATTTCATATTCTCTATGTTCGGCAGCAAGTTTTCTTTGAGGCAAGCAAAAGTAATCAAAAGGGCTAAATTTAATGGGACAAAAGTCCCCAAGATCAATCTTGGGAGGTATAGGTTCCTCCTTTGGTCCTTCATATTGCACAACCAATTCATCATTATAAGCATTCTTTTGACAAAACTTTGTGAGCCTATATTCAAGAGAATATCCTAGTTCATTATTTTGAATAGCCAAATCATCATTAAGTTCAGAAATATTATAAACTAAAACATTGGTAGGAACCCTTTTTCTAAGATTTTCATTGAAAGCAATATAATCTAGAGATTGAAAGCGCATTATTTCTTGATCAAAGAGGATAGCCTCTATGGGAGGACGTCAAGCGTCCACCCTATAATGTGCAAAGATTTCTTTGGCCTCTTTTATTATGAATCTAAACTCATGAGCCAAAAAGATAGTAGCGGCACGCTTAACAGAAGAATGCTCAATATTAGAAAATTCCAGAAAAATCCTTTGTATAGAAGGATGCATGTGCATGAATTGTCTTTCAAGTTCAACTATAAGCATGGCAATAGCGTCCGCAAGACTACTAGTTCTATGAAGGATAGAACTACCCATAGAAGGTAAAGCACCGGCACAAGTAAAGAAATCTTGAATAACTCCTTTTCCAATAATATTACCACTACTAACACGGAATCTTTTTATATGTGAGATAGTGGGTTGTTTAGTAGGAGCATCAGAATTATTATCGACATAGTTTCTCCAATTTCAGACATAGAGGCAGAAGGTAAATGACTATCCATAACGACAAGCAAACAGACTAACACACAAGCAAACAAAAGGCAAGCGAACAAAAAGAGGCAAATAGAGAGGGAGGATATAGAGAGAGAGAGGGCGAATAAAACGGCAAAGGTGAAGTGGGGGGAGAGGAAAACGAGAGGCAAATGGCAAATAATGTAATGCGGGAGATAAGGGTATGTGATGGGTACTTGGTATGTTGACTTTTGCGTAGACCTCCCCGGCAACAGCGCCAGAAATCCTTCTTGCTACCTCTTGAGCACTGCGTTGGTTTTCCCCGAAGAGGAAGGGATGATGTAGCAAAGTAGCGTAAGTGTTTTCCTCAGTTTTTGAGAACCAAGGTATCAATCCAGTAGGAGGCTATGCGCGAGTCCCTCGCACCTGCACAAAACAAATAACTCCTCGCAACCAACGCAAATAGGGGTTGTCAATCCCTATAGGGTCACTTACGAGAGTGAGATCTGATAGATATGATAAGATAATATTTTTGGTATTTTTATGATAAAAGATGCAAAGTAAAATAAAGGGAAAGTAAATAGCAAAGGAAATAACTAAGTAGTAGGAGATCAATATGAAAAACAGCAATTCTAGGTTGAGCCTCCGATTAATAGGTTAGTCCCAAAAATAATATAAAAGTGGATAATAAAGCCCAATAATGTCCAAAACAGTAGATAATATAGCATGGAGCAATCAAAAATTATAGATACGTTGGAGACGTATCACCTAGCAATAAAAATGATGTAGAAATTGAACTTGCTGTTGATCTTGATAACCCACAATCAAAGAATCAACATTATGATAAGAGAGACTTTGTTACTAGGAAGCACGGTAAAGAAAGAGAACCATGGGTTCAGAAACCCATGTCTTTTTCTCCTAAACCATCCAAGAAAAAGGATGATGAGGATTTTGAGCGCTTTGCTGAAATGATTAGACCTATCTTTTTGCGTATGCATTTGACTGATATGCTTAAAATGAATCCTTATGCTAAGTATATGAAAGATATTGTTACTAATAAAATAAAGATACCGGAAGCTGAAATTTCCACCATGCTTGCTAATTACACTTTCATGGGTGGAATACCAAAGAAACTAGGAGATCCAGGAGTACCAACTATGACATGCTCCATTAAAAGAAACTATGTTAAAACTGCTTTATGTGATCTTGGAGCCGGTGTTAGTGTTGTGCCTCTCTCTTTATATCGTAGACTTGATTTGAATAAGTTGACACCTACTGAAATATCTTTGCAAATGGCCAATAAATCAACTGCTATACCTGTCGGTATTTGTCAGGATGTGCCTATTATGGTTGCAAACGTTACTATTTTAACGGACTTTGTTATTCTTGATATTCCTGAGGACGACAGTATGTCGATTATCCTTGGTAGACCCCTTTTGAATACTGCAGGGGATGTTATTGATTGCAATAAAGGCAATGTAACTTTTCATGTTAATAGTGTACACTTTCTGAGGAAACAACCTCAAGTCCACAGTATCAATTTTATTGGAAAATTTTGCACAATTACTATTGGAGGTTTTGAATTTCCTCTTCCTACTGTCAAGAAGAAGTTTGATATTCTTATTGTTGGGGATGTGCATATCCCCGTTGAGGTAACCTAATGTTATTCAAAATTTCTCTGGTTTCATGTTATTCGGAATGAGTTTGTTAACAAGACTTGATCAACCTTGTTAGTGGATTCCTTTTGATGAGCATGAGATGGATGAAGTTAGAAAACACAACTCTCTGTACCCTCTTTTTACTTTCTGTTATTTATGTTAAATAAAGCAAAAATAGTATTTTCTGTCTGTTTTCTGGATTATCCATGCAATAAAAAAATACCTCGAAAATAAAAGTTCTCCAAATGCCCTGAAAATGAAATATAATTTTTTCTAAAATATTTGGGAATATATGGCACTGAGAACACATCAGGGGGAGCCAGCACCTGGCCACGAGGGTCCAGGGCGCGCCCACCCCCTGGGCGCGCCCCCTGCCTCATGGACCCCACATGGGTCCCCTCCACTTATCCTTGCACCCACACACTTCGTCTTGCTCCCAAAAAATCACTATCCAGCTCAAACCCGAGTTCTTGCTCATCTTGCTGCCATTTTCGATCTCCTTGCTCAAAGCTCCTCTCACAAAACTGCTTTGGGGGATTGTTCTTTGGTATGTGACTCCTCCAATGGTCCAATTAGTTTTGTTCTAGTGCTTTATTTATTGCAATTTTTTACTGCTTAGGTGACCCTGTTCTTGAGCTTGCATGTCAAATTTATGTAGTCAAAAGTAGTTTTAATGCATGATATAGCCGCTAGGCACTTCTAGGAGTAGTTGCTATCAAGTTTGTTGACTTTGGTTCACTTTTATTTTAAGTTACTAAAAATTTCAGAATTTTTCAGGAAAATATGAAGAGATTTTTGAGGGGCTCATCAAGCCGAAGCTGGAAGGATAAGCAAAGTGAAGAGAACAAGAAGCCTGTCGGGGATATACCTTGCAGTATGTCCCGACTAGAAATATGACCCGGGCGGACTTGGCGGGTTCCTTGAGACCCAACTGACACTTGGCGATTCACTGGCGACCAGCCCTGGCGGTTTACAAGCAACCCGCCTGAATATTATGACTCACTGGTGACCTGGCGGGCGGGTCAGACGGATGACAAGGCCCAAGGCCCAGAAGGCTGGTTCATGTTAATGGTGGGCCGACTTAAGAGGAAAGCATAAGGAATATTCTCCTACAAAAAGGAAGCAAGACTAGGACTGCACTTGTATTAGAGTAATCCTAATCCTACTAGGACTAGTCATGTAACCCGCCCCTTCAACATATATAAGGAGGGGCAGGGCACCCCAAGAGGGACAAGCAATAAGAAACAATCTCTAGGGCTAGACCCAACTAGAAGAGAGCCGGAGATACGACGTCTCCCTCATGAGCATAATGAGATCTAGCCACAAAAAGCATGTAGGGCTATTACCGGATGATATTTCCCGGGGACTGAAGCTGTCTAAATCCTTGTCTTGTGTTGCTTCTCTTGATTCCGCTCAACCCCTCTCAAGCTACCACATAGATGTGTTGGCCCCACGACTAAGTCCTCACACTAGGACATCTACCGTGACAATTCCACGACAAAGCCCAAGTATAATCTCCCTTGTACTGTGGAGGTTCGGCCATGTGAATGGCCTTGTGATGAGTTCCTGAGAGAAGCTGGGATTCATGAAGATTTTTATCATTTGGCTGAGAGTGCAGGCCTCACCGCCTTCCTCTACGACCAGCGTGAACAGTACCTCTTACTCACCAATATCTTTGTGCAAAATTTTCTTTTCCATGCTAGGAGATCACCACCTTCGATGGAATTTTATTTATATGATGAGCATAAGGAGATGTCACTTTATGATTTTTGCCGGGTTTGTTTGATACCCTTTGAGGGCAGCATAGAGGAACCACATCGTATTGATGTCAAGGGATTTATTGATATGATTGCTGTAGGGGAAACGAGGAAAGATTCCAATGCGAGAATCACTAGCATACATTTTCCTGTTTTATGTTACTTCGCAATATTTGCTAGTAGATGTGAAAGTGCAACTTTCCCTGGGTGGTTTCCGTAATTCCTAACAACATATAGCTCATTGAGCTAATGCTATTTGAAGATAAATATTTCAGGAAAGCTCAATGATTGGCATGGCATGGATTAGAAAGTGGACCCCTAAAAATGCTAAGGACAAAAGATTGGCTCAAGATCAAAGCACAAGACTCTACATTTTACTTTTAGTGATCCAAGATCACATTGAGTCCATAGGAAAAGCCAATACTATTAAAAGGGGATGAGGTGTTGCTTAATGTGTTACTTGCTCAAAATGCTTAATGATATGCTCCAAAAACCCTCAAATACTTTCTCATATCCACATATGTCCCAAACTAAAAGTCAAACTCGGCCCCACCAAAATCTTCTATCCGAAGCCACCGAGTTCACTTGACATAGCCAGTGCCACAAACCATAGTCACTTCGATCTCACCGATAGGGATCTCGGTCTCACCGGGATGGGATTGCAACCTCTATGTTTCCCTTCGTAACGTTTCGGTCCAACCGAGATGAGCGATCGGTCCCACCGAGATTGCAATGCAAACTCTCTGTTTCCCCTTCGTAACGTTTCGGTCTAACCGAGATAAGCGAATCGGTCCCACCGAGTTTGCCTGACCAACTCTCTGTTTGTCTATTAACAAAATCGGTCCCACCGAGTTTGTGTAATCGGTCTCACCGAGATTACGTTATGCCCTAACCCTAATGGAATCGGTCCCACCGAGTTGACATGTCGGTCCCACCGAAAATCCTAATGCCATTTGGATTTCTGTCCCTAACTCGAACCACCTAATCAGATATACCCCTAATTCGAAAGCCTGCTCAAATTTGCCCCTCCGCCGTTAGGTGCCCTTATAGAATGCCCTTTTGCGCCGTTACCGTCCGGTCAAACAGCTTTGACCGTCCTGAAAAAAATAGCAAAAAAAATCTAAAAAACATAAAATTTTGTGTGATCGAAGATACTCATGTGCCCAAGGTGTGTGCAAATTTTCGTGCTATTTGGACATTACAGGAGCTCGTGGCGAGGAAAAACAGTTAATCTGCACGCTTGTGAACAATAAATTTGAAATAAAATAGCAAAAAAAATTAAAAAAATATGAAATTTTTTGGCATCAAAGTGGCTTGGGTGCACAAGGTGCTTGCAAGTTTTTGTGATCAAATGACATGCGAGGAACTCTAGCAAGAAAAAACAAAATAGTCAATTTTTCCCAAGTTTTTTCCCGAGCCAAATTTTGTTTTTTTCTCCACAAGCCCCTCCAATGTCCAAACACAACAAAAATTTGCATGCAGCTTGCAGACCCGAGCCTCTTTGATGCCAAAAAATTTCATATTTTTTTGAATTTTCTTACTATTTTTTTGATTTACTGTTCACACGCTTACATATTTATTGTTTTTCCTCTGACACGAGCTCTTCGAATGTACGAACAGCACGAAACTTTGCAGGCACCTTGCAAACCTGAGTATCTTTGATCCCACAAATTTTCAGATTTTTTAGAATTTTTTTGCTATTTTTTTCAGGATAGTCAAAGGCCTTTGACCGGCTTTGACCTTCTTTGACCGGACGGTAACGACACAGAAGGGTATTTCTGTAAGTGCACCTAACGGCGGAGGGGCAAATTTGAGCAGGCTTTGAAATTAAGGGTAAATCTGAGAGTGGGCGCAAATTAGGGGCATAGACATAAATGTCCCTTGAACTAAATCGGTCTGACCGAGTTTTATAATTCGGTCCCACCGAGTTTGGTGATTTGTGTGTAATGGTTAGATTTTGTGTGGAGGCTATATATACCTCTCCACCCACTCTTCATTCGTAGAGAGAGCCATCAGAACATGCCTACACTTCCAACATACATTTTCTGAGAGAGAACCACCTACACTTGTGGTGAGGTCAAGATATTCCATTCCAACCATATAAATCTTGATCTCTAGCCTTCCCAAGTTGCTTTCCACTGAAATCATCTTTCTACCAAATCCAATCCTATGAGAAAGAGTCGAGTGTTGGGGAGACTATCATTTGAAGCACAAGAGCAAGGAGTTCATCATCAACACACCATCTATTACCTTTTGGAGAGTGGTGTTTCCTAGATTGGTTAGGTGTCACTTAGGAGTCTCCGTCAAGATTGTGGAGTTGAACCAAGGAGTTTGTATGGGCAAGGAGATCGCCTACTTCGTGAAGATCTATCCTAGTGAGGCAAGTCCTTCGTGGGTGATGGCCATGGTGGGATAGACAATGTTGCTTCTTCGTGGACCCTTCGTGGGTGGAGCCCTCCGTGGACTCGCGCAACCGTTACCCTTCGTGGGTTGAAGTCTCCATCAATGTGGATGTACGATAGCACCACCTATCGGAACCACGCCAAAATCTCTGTGTCTACATTGCGTTTGCTCCCTCCAAACTCCTCCCTTTACCTTCATATGCAATTGTTTTACATTCCGCTGCTATACTCTTAGAATTGCATGTGTAGGTTGATTACTTGAATCGTGCTAAGTTGCTAAAATCTGCCAAGACTTAAAATTGGGAAAAGGCTAGATTTTTATTTGGTAAAGTAGTCTAATCATCCCCCTCTAGACATACTTTTGATCCTACGAGATGCTTAATTGATCGTGGGAACTGTGGAAACCTTAGTGCCCCTGATATTGTTATTTTGCGCCATGCCTTGTTTCAGGGCACTACTTTTAGTTTAGGCGCTATTGTTGCTAAACGGTTAAATCTTAACCATACTAAGGGCCCTGTCCTCGGAGGCATCTTTGCCTCGCGCCTTGCTGCACACTTTAACATACCTATCAGGCATTATGAGAAAGAGGAAAAGTTGCTGCCTTCTATTGCTCTAGGTTATAAGAGTATGGTAGAACATGAGTTTATTGTTAAGGATAAGAATAAGACACTCAAATATAAATTTATATTTAACAAAAAATATTGTGAGTTTATTACCTTGCCTGCACCCTCTTTGTTCAACATATTTTCAGGCATGTACCTTGTTCTGCCGGAGGCCATTCATGCCTACCAGAGCCAGATGTCAGCTGCAGAGCCGGAGCCACCATCTGATCCTCACTGTTAGTCTGTTTATCAGTGGAATCTGGAGGAGATCGCTAGCCAGTGGCAATCTGAGGACCCTTCTCAGTACGACCCCAGCTATAGTTTCGATCCATGGGCATAGACCAACTTAGGCCAAAAGCCTAAGTTTGGGGGAGTACATATTTCTCACCGACAATACATTCATGTTCACACACTCATGCCAATTGTCGGTGCTCATACTTTTTGATTGTATCATCCATGCTAGTTTATTTTCTTTTTAAGCTTTCTTCTTGTGTGTTTGAAAAACCTTAAGAAAAATAAAAAAAATTAGTGGTAGCTTTTAGTTAGTTATTTTCCATGCCTGTAGTAGTAGTAATTAGAAAGAAAACCAAAAAAAATTCTTGTTCTTCTTTTGCTTGTTGGGAGCTTTCCCGTGTAAATAGTTTTGTTTCTTTTCTTTCCTTTGAGGGTCGAGAGGAGAAGACCATAATGAAAATATTGATTGGCTCCTATATGCATATTTGTTGATCTAACAAAGAGCCAATATTATCTTGTCTTCTCCCATGAATTGAATGCTTGCAGATTCCAGCTTAGTCCAATGCACGTGCACTATTATTATTATTATTATCCACACTATCCGGTCGTGCAAGTGAAAGGAAATAATGACGATATATGATGAACTGATTGAGATGAGAAAAGCTAGTATGAACTCGACCTCTCTTGTTTTAGTAAATATGATTAGTTCATCGTTCCTGATTCAGCCTATTATGAAAGAAACATGTGTGCAATGACAATTAGAGATTGTAGTTGCTTATGCCATGCTTAATTAGCTAGGAGTTTATAATGGTTTACCTTGCGTGCCAACATGCTATTAAAATGGTTATGATGTGGTATGATAGGGTGGTATCCTCCTTTAAATGATTCGATTGGCTTGACTGGGCACATGTTCACGCATGTAGTTGGAACAAAATCAACATAGCCTCTACGATATTTATGTTCATGGTGCATTATATCCTACTTATACTTGCATTCGGTGTTGATTAATTTTAATGCATGTTCATGACTGTTGTCGCTCTCTAGCTGGTCGCTTCCTAGTCTTTTTTCTAGCCTTCACTTGTACTAAGCGGGAATACTGCTTGTGCATCCAATTCCATAAACCCCAAAGTTATTCCATATGAGTCCACCATACCTACCTATATACGGTATCTACCTGCCATTCCAAGTAAATTTGTATGTGCCAAACTCTAAACCTTCAAATAAACATTCTGTTTTGTATGCTCGAATAGCTCATGTATCAACTAGGGTTGTCCGTATCCTCCAGGCTAGGCGGGTTATTCTCAAGAGGAGTGTACTCCGCTCCTCATTCATGAGAAAATGGCTGGTCACCGGGATGCCCAGTCCCATGCTCAAATCAAATCAAAATAATTGCAAACAAAAATCCTCCAGGATTGTTGTAAGTTGGAGGCACCCGTTGTTTCGGGCAAGCCATGGATTGATGCTTGTTGGTGGTGGGGGAGTATAAACTTTATGATTCTACTTGGGAACCGCCTATAATGTGTGTAGCATGGAAGATATCAAGATATCTCGGTTGTTATGTTGACAATGAAAGTATACCGCTCAAAATATTATTCATCTCTGTTTCAAAACCGAGCTCTGGCACCTCTACAAATCCCTGCTTCCCTCTGCTAAGGGCCTATCCATTTACTTTTATGTTGAGTCATCATCCTCTTATTAAAAAGCACCAGTTGGAGAGCACCGCTGTCATTTGCATCCATTACTGCTAGTTTACATTGAGTATAACTTGACTGGATCTCTTTTATCATGAATTACAATGTCTAGTCAGTCCTTGATCTTTAAAGGTGCTCTGCATTTATGTTTTGCGGTCTCAGAAAGGGCTAGCGAGATACTATCTTGTTATATCATATCATGATTGTTTTGAGAAAGTGTTGTCATCTGAGATTTGCTATTATTGCTCACTAGTTGATTATGCCATTGATATGAGTAAACATGAGACCTAAATGATTATTGTGAATATGGTTAGTTCATAATCTTTGCTGAAAACCTGAATGCTGGCTTTACGTATTTACAACAACAAGAGCAAACCGAGTTTGTAAAAGTTTTTCTTTATCACATTCAGTTTATCAACTGAATTGCTTGAGGACAAGCAAAGGTTTAAGCTTGGGGGAGTTGATACATCTCCGTCGTATCTACTTTTCCAAACACTTTTGCCCTTGTTTTGGACTCTAACTTGCATGATTTGAATGGAACTAACCCGGGCTGACACTGTTTTCAGCAGAATTGTCATGGTGTTATTTTTGTGCAGAAATAAAAGTTCTCAGAATGACCTGAAAATCAACGGAGATTATTTTTGGAATATATAAAAAATACTAAAATAAGAATCCACGTCAGGGGGCCCACACCCTATCCACGAGGGTGGGGGCGCGCCCCCTGCCTCGTGGGCCCCCTGACACTCCACCGACTTCAACTCCAACTACATATATTCACTTTCAGGGAGAAAAAATAGAGAGAAGGATTCATCGCGTTTTACGATACGGAGCCGCAGCCAAGCCCTAAACTCTCTCGGGAGGGCTGATCTGGAGTCCGTTCGAGGCTCCGGAGAGGGGAATCTCTCGCCATCGTCATCATCAACCTTCCTCCATCACCAATTTCATGATGCTCACCGCCGTGCGTGAGTAATTCCATCGTAGGCTTGCTAGACGATGATGGGTTGGATGAGATTTATCATGGTATCGAGTTAGTTTTGTTAGGGTTTGATCCTAGTATCCACTATGTTCTGAGATTGATGTTGCTATGACTTTGCTATGCTTACTGCTTGTCACTAGGGCCCGAGTGCCATGATTTCAGATCTGAACCTATTATGTTTTCATGAATATATGTGAGTTCTTGATCCTATCTTGCAAGTCTATAGTCACCTATTATGTGTTATGATCCGTTAACCCCGAAGTGACAATAATCGGGATACTTACCGGTGATGACCGTAGTTTGAGGAGTTCATGTATTCACTATGTGTTAATGCTTTGTTCTGGTACTCTATTAAAAGGAGGCCTTAATATCCCTTAGTTTCCAATAGGACCCCGCTGCCACGGGAGGGTAGGACAAAAGATGTCATGCAAGTTCTTTTCCATAAGCACGTAGGACTATATTTGGAATACATGCCTACATTACATTGAGGAATTGGAGCTAGTTCTGTGTCACCCTATGTTATAACTGTTGCATGATCGATCGCATCCGACATAATTCTTCATCACCGATCCAATGCCTACGAGCTTTTCATATATTGTTCTTCACTTATTTACTTTTCCGTTGCTACTGTTACAATCACTACAAAACCAAAAATATTACTTTTGCCACCGTTACCACTTCTATCATATTACTTTGCTACTAAACACTTTGCTGCAGATATTAAGTTTCCAGGTGTGGTTGAATTAACAACTCAGCTACTAATACTTGAAAATATTCTTTGGCTTCCCTTGTGTCGAATCAATAAATTTGGGTTGAATACTCTACCCTCGAAAATTGTTGCAATCCCCTATACTTGTGGGTTATCAGCCGTGTGGGCTCCTTCCCCACAACCTACCTGGGAACGCCCGTTAGTGACTCTCGGCTTACAGTTGCTGACCTGCGGCCGACTGTGGCCAAGTTGCAAACGCGCATTGAACCATGGCAGGGTCGGTGGCTGTGAAAGGCGGCCCGGATGATTCTCAGCAACTCCTCGCTCTCCAGTCTCCTCTTGTTCCTCATGAGCTTCTACAGCCTCCACAAGACGCTCCACCATGAGATCGCCAAGGTCCAATCCCGCTTCTATTGGGTCGGGGACAATAACAAACAGAAATACCATATGGTTAGTTGGCCCGACATCTGCAAGCCTCGGGAACAAGGTGGCCTCGGTATCATGTGCTCGAAGCGCATGAATATCGCCGTCCTGTCCCGCTGGCTTTGGCGCATCTCGCAAGGGCACGACGGGCTGTGGTTAGACATCATACGGAATAAGTACCTGCGTGGCCAACCATTGGCTTTCTGTCAATGGTCCGATGGATCCCAATTTTGGCAGTCAGTCATTCAGCTACTCCCCGTTCTCCGCATTGGGACTTCCATATCGGTCGGATCGGGTTCAGCGACCCTGTTCTGGTTTGACCGATGGGCGGGAGACACCCCCTTCGCGGCTCGGTTCCCCGATCTCTTCTCCATCGTTGTCGTCCCGACGATCTTAGTTGATGGGCCCTTATTGACTTAGGGCGCCTCGCATTTCGGAGGCCATTTGAGCCTCCAGAGGCTGCCGCCTGGCAGGAGCTTCTTGATTGCGCAGCCCTCCATGAGCCGGATGTCGATGCGGGCCCGAATGAGGTCCGGTGGCGCCTTGAGCCCTCGGGCCAATTCTCCACCAAGTCCCTCTACTCGGCCATCGCTCCCTCCTCCGCTCCGTCCCCCCTCCAGGCGGTGTGGCCCATTCGCCTGCCTTTGAAAATTCGGATCTTCATGTGGCAATGGATCCGCGGTCGGCTCCCGTCTGGGGTGGAGGTCCGCAAGTGCAATGGTCCGGGCTCTGGTCTTTGCCCACTCTGTAGTACCCCCGAGGATTCGAACCACATGTTCTTCTCCCGCGTGTCTGCTCAGTTTGTCTGGAGCTGTTTTAGAGAGGCTGTGGGTGGTGATTGGTGCCACACCAACTTCCCCGACCTCTTTGCCGAACTCCAGGCCTCCCCCCTGCCCACTCGCCACATTAGGTGGCTTGAGATTGGGGCTCTCGCGTGGTCCCTCTGGACGATTCACAATAAGCTCGTGATTCAGCGCACTCCGCTTCGACGGGCTACTGATGCTCTCTTCAAACTGTCTGATTACTTGCAGCTTTGGCGGCCGCTTAGCCGCCCTCGGGACCGGGACGCCATCTCCGCCTTCATCGCCGACCTTCGCTCGATGGCCGTCCGCCTGTCGCCGCCGCCTCCTCCGCCTCCTCCAGAGCCTGATTAGATGATTGGCGTGCTCCCCGGCTTCGTCCTAGGTCGTGCCTTTTTTATGTTGTTTTTTGGGCTTGTTGAGTAGTGCCCTCACCAGAACCTTTGGACCTCTTGTTGTGTGTTTTGGATGTGTGTGCTCTGGACTAGTCCGTGTATGTATGTTCTTGGCGGTTTGCTTTATTTATAAAGCGGGGTGAAAGCTTTTTTCGGTAAAAGATAGGATAATCCTATGAAAAAACCAGCGCGTGTCCCTCTCCACTAAGAAAAAGAAGACATATCACCTCTTCACACGAGCTCGACGCGGTTTCATCGCTGATCAACAGCTTTATGGACCTTCAAAGTAATTTGCTTGAAGCGAAACCATTGCCGTTGAAAGAATCAGACCAGGACAACATCCCCGGACACGCCATCGAACTCCAGAACTGACATCCCCACGCGCCTATGACGCCGGAGGAGGAAACCAGAACTGTCACCTTCAACCATAAGCCTAGCACAAGATGCACCATCTTCCAGTTGTCACTTGCGTAGACAACCGTCTGCGCGTACTCCTGGATGACAAAACCTCCCTGCCCCACCATGACGTCGGAGATAACGCCGTAGCAACGGGGACATAGTAGAAGGAGAGACACACCTGATGGAGTCACCGCCGCCGCCTCACCGACATCATCCATGAATCCTAACGTCGCCGATTTGAAGGATCGGCAAACACACGACGCCATCAACTCCGAAACGCCGCCATGATGAGCACCGCCAATGTGGGAGTGGAGTTGAGGCAGATTTATTCGTCCGGACGCCACTCCCACCACCCCAACAACGCCGCCATGATGAGCACCGCCAGTGTGGAAGGGAGTAGATTTCTGAGAAGTAGTAGAGCAGTTTCTTTCCTGGTACATACAACTCTTTTGTGAATGAAAAGAGAAAAGAGAGCCAAAAACGAGCAGTGCGTACGTGCGTGCACTGAGAAAAACAAGCTTCACGCATGAGTCACGTCGACTGATGGGGACCTAAATTTAATTCCGGGCACCTAGATTTCCGACGTCGTTGTAGTGCATCTATTCTCTGAATTGTTTGCAATATGGGGAAGGAGAGGGAACAGATCGATGGACGGAACAGTTGATAATTCATGGATCAACAGATGGGTGCATGTGTGGTTTCGCAAGGTGTTATATTGTCAAGCAATGGAAAACTTGCAAGCATGCACAAACTATCTATCTAACTCGGGTAATTAGCCAAGCATTTGCACATGAATGGTTGTCAAGTGCGGCTTGGACAACAACATTGTGGAGTACAACCGATTGATTGGTTGGTTGCTTCATGCGAATTGAAGCCAACATTTTCGGCAGTGGCACGTGTCGCCTCTATTACCAACATCCTCCACCCACCGATCATTGCAGTGGTTGCCGTAGCTAGACAAGTTAAGCGGACTCTAGCCCAAGAAAAGATCCAGCGCGAAAGAAAAAAAAAATGGGCGCAAGGAAGCACACGACACGACGTCATCATGTCTGATGCCAACAAGGGCACACTCGGCGCTCGTGCCTATTAAAGTTGCATCTCCGGCTGGCTGTGTTGGTACACTGTATATCATCATGTGACAATTAGGCCGATCCTTCTAAGATACTGTATGTGTCATCAAAGTGTTTTCTTTTAGTATCAGTACAGACAAAAGCGTTTATATACACGTGCATACACTCATCCATATGCACGCACACACGCACACGCTATCCCTATGAGCACTTTCGAGAGACTGAGCTGGCATATCATCTTGAGATTTACGAAGTCACCATAAGCGACTCGTCGTCAACGGGAACGTCTTCTCCCACTAAAAGCGCATCGCCGGAAATCCTGAAATAAATCCAAAAATAATGTGAGCATCAGAATTTAAACCTTGATGGATTGAGAATACCACTGTCCACCTAATCAACTCAACCACAGGTTGATTCGCCATCAAAGTATTTCGCTACGTGAAGCGACATCGGCACATAGCACGCTGGCGGAAACATGCGCGCATATGTGTGTGTGACCGCACACCGCATCGCCAGCTGTTTCATCCATCGCTCGGGTTGGCCGCCTCCGAATCCCATCCCAGAGCAACTCTAATCTATCTCCAGAAGAAATGTAGCCGAGGGGCATTCTAGATGACCACCTCAACCGTGTAGCCACACTCCTGTCATCCAGGTTTGGAGTCCGCCCTGAGAACATTTATGTGTCGCGCCTCTACCACAGCCTGAGCCGGCCCCTGCTCCTCCCCCCGCCTTCTAATCCTGTGCCGGAGCTTGATTCGGATGAAGCCCCCCATGAGTGCATCCTGCGCCGCAACAGCCGCCGCGCTAGCTCTATCGTCAAGGCCAGGAGAAGTGTGCGCATTCCGAGCGTGAGCAGAGTTCTGCGCCGCCGTGACCACGGTCATGCTCATGCAGGCCAAATCCAAGAAGCTCGACATCTCATCGGCGTCCAAGGACCTGTCGGAGGCCACGTTCACGCTCGGCTCTGCGACAATAATGGCTTCCTTGACGTCGACCACCCCGGTCCTTCCGCCCCCACAGCCTTCACAGACATTGCCAGTGCCTGGCTACCTGCGACACACCACCTACTGACGCGGACGGGTGTTTTTGTTGCTCAATCCAATCCCACTCTCGAAAGGCTGGACAGAGTCTTCCATAATCTCTCTTGGACAGAGTCTTCCAACACGTGATCTGGACCATTTTTCATGTGGTTTTGATTACGAATGGCACGTCTTACCGCCGACCGGGAGGTCCAGGGGAATTTTGCTAGGTATTAACTCTACATACTTACAATTTTTGTCCACGTCAAAGAGGGAGTATCATATTAAATTCCACCTTCAAAATAAGTCCGACAACTTCACCTGAAGTCTGATGGCTGTATATGGCGCCGCTCAAGAGGAGTATAAGTCTGCATTTCTAAAAGAATTAGTCAACACCTGTCGAGACAATCCACATCCCATGTTAATCGCGGGGGTGGGGGGGGTGGGGGGGTGGATTTTAATATCCTTCGATATCAACAGGAAAAAACAATTGACAGCCTGGACCTGAGGGAGATCACGATGTCTGGTCGTCAGTATACCTGGGCCAGTAACCGACCGGTGCCAACTTTTGAAAAACTGGACCGGGTGCTAGTTACCACTGATTGGGAATATAAATATCCCCTAGCCTCAGTTCGGGCACTAGAAAGAATTGAGGCCTTATCGGATCACGCCCCGTTGCTAACCGATTTTGGTCAACCAATCCCATGTTCTAACCGTCACCAGTTTAAATTTGAACTGGGATGGCTCACTAGAGAGGGATTTCATCAGCTGGTTAAGAAGGTGTGGGCGCGCCAGCCTCGCGGCAACACACCCATTCAACGATGGAATAATCAAATCCGCGCCTTGCGTCGATTCCTTCGAGGATGGGCCAAACATACCGCTGGTATTTACAAAAAAGAAAAACAACGATTGTCCACCTTAATTGATGCCCTTGATAAAATAGCGGAGGTGAGGCCTCTGTCTGCTCTTGAGATTGAACAAAAAAGTAATCTTAACGAGCAGATTGCCCGCTTACTATGTGAGGAAGAGATTAAATGGTACCAACGTAGCAAGGCGGACTCGCTGGTGCAAGGTGATGATAATACAAACTACTTTTAAATGCTAGCCAATGGCAGGCATAGAAAGAAGCGTATATTCGCCCTTGACCGGGAGGAAGGTCGAATAGAGGGGGACATACCACTTAGAAATTTTACCACTAAGTATTACAAAGACCTTTTTGGGCCTTCAGCTGAAACTAATTTTCATTTGGACGAATCTGTTACTCATGACATTACTCAAGTTACAGAAGCGGAAAATGAATTCCTAACCTCTTCGTTTTCAGAGGAGGAAATTCGAACTGTTGTGTTTCAGATGGAACACAACAAGGCGCCGGGACCGGATGGCTTTCCCGCAGAGTTCTATCAATGCTTTTGGGACGTGATTAAGGCAGACTTGGTTCAGTTGTTTAACCAACTGCATCCCGAGGACCTTGATATTTCTCGTTTAAACTATGGGGAAATTATCCTATTGCCTAAGATTAAGGAGGCCAGTCGTATTCAACAATATCGACCGATTTGTCTCCTAAATGTTAGTTTCAAATTTTTTACGAAGGTAGCGACTAATCGGTTGAATGGTGTAGCTGATCATGTCATAAAACCCACTCAAACAACGTTTATGCAAGGACGAAATATATTAGATGGAGTGGTCGTCCTGCATGAAACTGTTCATGAGTTGCACCGGAAAAAGTTGAACGGTGTCATTCTTAAAATTGATTTTGAAAAAGCATACGACAAAGTTAAGTGGCCCTTCCTGTTGCAAAATTTGCGTATGAAGGGGTTTTCACAAAAATGGTGTCGCTGGGTAGAGAGTTTCGTCTCTGGAGATAGTGTGGCCATAAAAGTTAACTATGATGTTGGCAACTATTTTCAGACACGGAAGGGGCTTCGTCAAGGTGACCCCGCATCTCCCATCCTGTTTAACATACTCGCTGACATGCTAGCTACCCTTATTGAGCGGGCTAAGCTGGATGGTCAAATTAGTGGAGTCATTCCACACTTGGTAGAAGATGGACTATCCATTCTACAATATGCGGATGACACGATACTATTCATGGATCATGATCTAGATAAGGCAAGAAATCTCAAGCTGCTCTTATGTGTTTTTGAGGAACTTTCTGGCCTCAAAATTAATTTCCATAAAAGCGAACTTTTTTGCTTTGGTGATGCTGCAGAATCAGCACCCGAATATGCCGAGATTTTTGGATGCCAGCTTGGGCAGTTTCCGATTCGGTATCTGGGTATTTCCATACACTATCGGCGTTTAACTATCGTTGAGTGGAGGCATGTGGAAGAGAGACTTGAGAAACGATTAACCAGTTGGAAGGCCAAACTCTTATCTTATGGGGGGCGATTGATCTTGATCAATTCCGTCCTAAGCAACATGGTTTTATATATGTTCTCATTCTTCCACCTGCCGAAAGGGGTTCTACAACGACTAGATTACTTTAGATCCAGTTTTTTTGGCAGTCTGATAACGAAACCAAAAAATATCGACTTGCTAGGTGGAGCGTATTATGCAGACCTAAAAGTCAGGGGGGCCTGGGAATCCAAGACCTTGAGATTAAAAACACCGCTCTTCTCAGCAAGTGGGTTTATAAACTACTCACTGAGAATGGAGTATAGCAGGAAATCATTCGCAACAAGTATGTGGGATCCAATGCCATTTCTCAAATTCATTGGAAACCTGGGGATTCACATTTTTGGAGTGGTGTCATGAAGGCCAAGGAATTCTTCTTCCAATTTGGGACCTTCTCGGTTAGGGATGGTTCTCAGGTTCGTTTCTAGGAAGATACCTGGTTAGGGAACAACTCACTAATGGTGCAATATCCGAGCTTGTGCAGGATTTTTAGACATAAATTCGTCACGATCAAACAAGTCTTCGGACAAGAAAACCCTGACATTTCTTTTCGTAGGGATCTTTTGGGCACTCGTCTGGCAGCATGGAATGAATTACTCACCCGCCTGGAGGACATTCAACTGTCAGATGAGGCGGACACTTTTCGATGGAACTTGCATCAGAATGGCAAATTTTCGGTCAAATCCATGTATGATGCAATGGTTCATTGTGATGTTCCAGTTGATAATAGGAAATTGTGGAAGATAAAAATTCCTGTAAGAGTGAAGGTTTTCCTTTGGTTTCTAAACAAAGGAGTCATCCTAACCAGAGATAACCTGGCACGACAAAACTGGCATGGGTCCAAGACATGTGTCTTTTGCCAACATGACGAGACTATTAAACACTTATTTTTTGAGTGTACATTTGCTTGGACAGTTTGGGCCACGGTCGAAGTAGCTTCGAATTTATACCCACCACATAGTGCACGGAATATGTTCGACAACTGGTTGCAGGGTATTGATAAACAATTTCTGCACATATTCTTGTGGGAGCGGCGGCATTATGCTGGGCAATGTGGCTTACCAGGAATGATGTGGTTTTTAACATAAATGTGTCTCATCTCCTATGCAGGTTATCCATGTTTGTACACGATGGTTCCGTACGTGGTCTATCTTGTAGAAGCCGGAGGACAGGGACCTTTTTATGATGGCGTCTACACGGTTGGAGCGTATGGCCAGGGAGGTTTTCTACCCACATGGATGGCAGTGTGATTTACGGATAGGGTCTACCGCTTCTTAGGCTGGACATCATTTATTGCTTGGCTTTGTATCGAATTATTTTATTTTTAGGGTGCTCTAGACTTTTTGGCTGTCTGCATCTAGCTATGCAGAGGCTGGGCTTTCTTTCAATAAGATTGTATCACCTCGATATATCTATTCAATGAAAAGTCCTTTATCGAAAAAATAATCTCTCTTGGGTTACCTTTTCCCTAGTACTAACTTCTCATCACTTCCTCGTTTCGCCTCAGATCATGTGCCGCTCCTTGTCACTATTTCCTCCCTTTTTTGAGGGAAACATCTAATTTATTTAAGCAAAGTTAGGGATCTCATCCGCTAGAACACTAAGGATACAATCAGGCGGCGCCATCCGCCATTCAACACACACCTCATCCCCTACGGCTAGCTTAGCCAGGATGTGGGCAACTTTGTTCGCTGACCTCCTCCTCCAAGTGACCTTGCAGCCTTGCCAGCCCTGCATCAGCCCCTTAATGTCTTCAACAACCGGTCCTGCCACAGAGAGGTTCCTATTGGCTCCATTAATCATGCTCACCACTTCCCTGCAATCCATCTCGACCTGTATCCGCTGAACTCCGAGCTCTCGCCCGAACAGAAGTGCCTAGCGACAAGCCTTCAGCTCCATAAGCTCGGGCTTAGAGATATGCGGGAAGAACTGGGCCACCACCCCACGGAAAGCACCCCCATGATCATGGAGAACCACACCCCTCCCCCATTGCCAGCAACTTTGGAGATCACCCCATTGCTACCTCTTGAGCACTGCATTGGATTTCCCCGAAGAGGAAGGGATGATGCAGCAAAGTAGCGTAAGTATTTCCCTCAGTTTTTGAGAACCAAGGTATCAATCCAGTAGGAGGCTACGCTCGAGTCCCTCGTACCTACACAAAAACAATAGCTCAACGCAACCAACGCGCTTAGGGGTTGTCAATCCCTTCACGGTCACTTACAAAAGTGAGATCTGATAGAGATGATAAATAATATTTTTGGTATTTTTGGTATAGAGATGAAAAGTAAATAAAGTAAAAGCAAAGTAAAAGCAAAGCCATAATAAAGTGATGGTGATTGATATGATGAGAAAGAGACCCGGGGGCCATAGGTTTCACTAGTGGCTTCTCTCAAGAGCATAAGTATTCTACGGTGGGTGAACAAATTACTCTTGAGCAATTGACAGAATTGAGCATAGTTATGAGAATATCTAGGTATGATCATGTATATAGGCATCACGTCCGAGACAAGTAGACCGAAACGATTCTGCATCTACTACTATTACTCCACTCATCGACCGCTATCCAACATGCATCTAGAGTATTAAGTTAAAAATAGAGTAACGCCTTAAGCAAGATGACATGATGTAGAGGGATAGTTTCATGCAATATGATAAAAACCCCATCTTGTTATCCTCGATGGAAACGATACAATACGTGCCTTGCTGCCCCTTCTATCACTGGGAAAGGACACCGCAAGATTGAACCCAAAGCTAAGCACTTCTCCCATGGCAAGAACAACCAATCTAGTAGGCCAAGCCAAACTGATAATTCGAAGAGAATTGCAAAGATAACCAATCATACATAAAAGAATTCAGAGAAGATTCAAATATTATTCATAGATAGACTTGACCACAAACCCACAATTCATCGGTCTCAACAAACACACCACAAAAAGAAGATTACATCGAATAGATCTCCATGAGAGAGGGCGAGAACATTGTATTGAGATCCAAAAAGAGAGAAGAAGCCATCTAGCTACTAGCTATCACTACAAAAAAAGACACATCCATGACATTTTGGGCCGAACGGAATTTTTTCCTGTCATACATATGACACTTCTATGACGATAATTGTGACAAAACCCGTTTCATCATAGATGTGATGGGCTCCTACTTCTATGACAAAAAATCATGATAGAAAATGGGCTTTTCATCCTGGGCGGGCCGGAGAAGCAGCTGCATGACATTCTTTGGGCCGTCCATGACGGAAAAAACCGTGGTAGAAGCGAGGGGGAGGAAAATTTCGAGGAGTTCTCGGTTACGGTGGGAGGTCGGGGGCCGAGCGATGCGCGTTTCTCTCGTACACATACGCGCGTGTGTGCGAGGCGTTGTCTCTAATTGAACCCGAGCGAGGCGTTGGGATCTAACTGAGCCCGAGCGATTGCACTGCAGGCTACGCGTTACTAAACCCGAGCGATCGATCGATGGCTGTTAACTGAACCCGATCGAGCGATTCCTTCACTACTGCTGCTAGCTGAAGCCGATCGATGCTGCCTCTGGATGAACAGTGAGCGTTGCGGGGGGGGGGGGTGGATGAACAGTTCCCGGTGGGGGTGGATGAACAGGACCCCGTGGTGTTGCCTCTGGATGAAACAGGACCCCGATCGATCGAGCCTGTTGGGGCTGGATGAACAGGACCCCATGGAGGGCAGGATGAACAGTAGACGGTGGAGGGCAGGATGAACAGTAGCGCGTGGAGGGGTGGTTGAACAGGAGCCCGTGGAGAGGGCTGGTTGAACAATAGCCGGTGGAGTAGCGCGTGGTGGAGGCTGGATGAACAGGAGCCCGTGGATGAACAGTCGCAGGTGGAGGCTGGAGGAGGTCGACGGTGGATGAACAGTAGCTCGTGGAGGCTGGAGGGGGTCGACGGTGGAGATGAACAGTATCCCGTGGAGTCCCGTTTTTCGGTACGCCACACCCCTCCCGATGAACAGGACCCCCGTTTCGACCGTAGCGCTCCAACACAAGTCCGTTTCCTCCGTTTTGCGGTACGCCACACCCCTCCCGATGAACAGGACCCCCGTTTCGACCATAGGAGGTCCGTTTCCTTCGTTTTGCGGTACGCCAGACCCCTCCCAATCAACATGACCCCGTTCCGAACGTAGGAGGTCCGTTTCCTCCGTTGTGCGGTACGTCAGGCCTCGTTTCCATCGCCTGTTCCGTCCAAGCCCTCCCGATGAACACGACCACGCATTCCGTTCCGACCCAGCCGGTTGTCTCCCACGTGTTCCATTGCCTCCCGATGAACACGACGCATTCCGATGAACACGACGCATTCCGTTGCCTCCCCATGAACACGACGCATTCCGTTGCCTCCCCATGAACATGACGACGATGCTGTTTCTTCGTTCCGACCCAGCCATGTACACGAGCCCTCGCCGTACGTATGCGCGAGTAGGCGTTCGAGACCCCGCCCGTATGTACACATATGTGGCCGTATTTTCTTTCTTGCACCCTCGCCGATGTACGTACGTGTACATGCTATGTGCGCGCCTCTACTACGACACGTGCACGCCTCTACATCGACCAGTATGTACGTACACGTTCGCGACTAGAATGACAACGCTACGTACGCTTCGACCAGGTGGGTCCCGACTGTCAGGCACTTCCTTGCCTGCGAAGATGTAGCTGGTGGGTCCCAGCAGTCAGGGGGCGGATCGTTTTTTTTGCCCGGACGCACTTCCTTGCGTGCGAAGATGTAGCTGGTGGGTCCCAGCAGTCAGGGGGAAACGTTTTTTTTCATGAAATACAGTGACCCGTCCGGTGGGTCCCAGCTGTCAGGTGGAGGAATCATTATTTTCCGCGTAATAAGGAGGCACTTCCTTGCTACGGCCGTGGACCTAGCTGTCAGCCTCTCCACGTATAGTCCATGTCCGATGGAAGTCGTTCCTTGACCACGTTGACCACGCCGCACCGAGAGCACCAGGGCGGTGGACGACGGCGAGGCCTAGGAAGGGGATGACACGTAGGCAGGGAAGACTCGACAGTTGTTTCCCACGTGGAGGGGAGTACGACTGCACGAGGGTTTACTGGTTCGTCTGCCGTTGCCGGAGAATAACAGCAGGTGTGGGTGAGTAGAGGGATGGCTAGGCCAGCGATGGGAGTACGGTCGGGCGGTGAGGCTTGCGCGGCAGCACAGCCTGCCGCGGGGAGGAGGGAGCAGGCAGTCCCGCCGGCGCTTGTTTGAGCAGCTGGAGCAGGAAGAGCAGAGATTGAAGAAGCACGACGGCCGTTGGATGGACATCCAACAGTCAGTGCTTGTGCGTCAACCTTTTTTTTAGGAAAGCCTCAAATCTATGGAAAACAGCATACCGCCCATCTGCCATTATTTCTAATAATTTACAACCCATTTGCTAATTCTTAAGGTTTTTTTTGGAGCCCATATTCTTTTTGTTAGCATTATAGCCCATATTGTGGCAACGGTTAAAAAATTATACGAAATTCTGCATATTTCGGTGCGGTCCGAATTGTTTTTAATTCCAAAATTTCGACTCACATTCAAACTGATTTAAAAAATAAATGTATATTAATATAAAATCCAACAAATTATCCATGCATAAAAATTAATGTAATTTAAAATCTTGAAATGAAAAAAAGATATTTGAAACTAATTGCCGGTTTGATGTGTTTTAAAAATGTACAACCCATTTCTCATTACTGATGGGCCATTTTCTCGGCCAGCCGAATGAATGCTTTCCTCGTCTTGAAAGATTTGCAGCCCAACAGGCCTGACAAAGCGACTTACTTAGCAAATCACAAAAAACTGGGATGTGGCCGTGGACCCAGCTGTCAGTCTCTCCACGTACAGTACTCTTCCGATGGAAGTCGTTCCTTGACCATGTTGACCACGCCGCACAGAGAGCACCACGGCGGTGGACGACGGCGAGGCCTAGGAAGGGGACGACGCAGTAGTGGAAGCCCGCGCGGAGAGGACTACGAGGGTTCACTGGTCCGGCTGTGGTGTGAGGCTGCCGTCGCCGCAGGGCCTGGCCAGCGGTGGGAATAGTAGGGGGCGGTGAGGCGTCTGCGGCAGCACAGCCGGCCACGGGAGGCAGGAGCATGCGGCACGACCGGCGCTGCTTTGGATGGCTGGAGAAAGAAGATCAGAGGTTGAAGAAGCACTACGGTCGTTGGATGGACATCGTACGGTCACTGGAGCTAGAATCGTTCATATTGACTAAGTTGACAAAGCCCTTCGTCCCCGTCAACTTAGTAGGCCCACAAGTCAGCCTCCCAGCAAGGTGGGTCCCAGCTAGCCGGGGTAGTATTCATTTTTTTGTGCGTAATATGGAGGCACTTCCGGTGGGTCCGAGCTGACAGCGGGGGGGGGGCGTATTTTTCCCGAAATACGGTGGCCCGTCCGGTGGGTCCCAGCAGTCAGGGGGAAAACATTTTTTCGCAAAATACTGGTGGCCCGTCCGGTGGGTCCCCGCTGTCAGGTGGAGGAATAATTATTTTGCACGTAATAAGGAGGCACTTCCTTGCTGCGGTCGTGGACCCAGCTGTCAGCCTCTCCATGTACAGTCCACATCCGATGGAAGCCGTTCCTTGACCACGTTGACCACGCTGCGCCGAGAGCACCAGGGCGGTGGATGACGGTGAGGCCTAGGAAGGGGACGACACGGAGCCGAGGAAGACGCGGCAGTGGATGCCCACGCGTAGAGGAGTACGAGGGTTCACTGGTTCGCTGCGGTGTGAGGCTGCTGTCGCCGCAGAATAAGATGGGGTGTGGGTGAGTAGAGGGATGGCCTGGCCAGCGGTGGGAGTAGTAGGGGGCGGTGAGGCCTCTGCCGCATCGCAGCTGGCCACGGGAGGCAGGAGCACGAGGCACGGCCGACACTGGTTTGGGCGGCTGGAGCAAGAAGACCAGAGCTTGAAGAAGCACTACGGCCATTGGATGGACATCGTACGGTCACTGGAGCTAGAATCGTGCATATTGACTAAGTTGACAAAGCCCTCCGTCCCCGTCAACTTAGTAGGCCCACAAGTCAGCCTGCCACTAAGGTGGGTCCCAGCTAGCAGGGGGTATTCATTTTTTTGTGCGTAATAAGGAGGCACTTCCGGTGGGTCCGAGCTGACAGCAGGGGGAACGTTTTTTTCGCGAAATACGGTGGCCCGTCAGGTGGGTCCCAGCAGTCAGGGGCAAACATTTTTTTGCGATATACTGGTGGGTGTCCAGTGGGTCCCTGCTGTGAGGTGGAGGAATAATTATTTTCTGCATAAAAAGGAGGCACTTCCTTGCGGCTGCCGTGGACCCAGCTGTCAGCCTCTCCATGTACAGTATTGTTCTGATGGAATTCAGTTGTTGACCACATTGACCACGCCACGCCGACAGCACCATGGCGGTGGACGACGGCAAGGCCTAGGAAGGGGACGACGCGGAGCCGGGGAAGACGCGGCAGTGGATGCCCACGCGGAGAGGAGTACGAGGGTTCACTGGTTCGGCTGCGCTGCCGTCGCCACAGAATAACAGGGGGTGTGGGTGAGTGGAGTGGAGGGATGGCCTGGCCAGGGGTGGGAGTAGTATGGGGGTGGTGAGGCCTCCGCGGCAGCACAGCCGGCCACAGGAGGCAGGAGCAGGCGGCACGACCGGCGCTGCTTTGGGCGGCTGGAGAAAGAAGACCAGAGGTTGAAGAAGCACTACGGCCGTTGGATAGACATCGTACGGTCAGTCGAGCTAGAATCGTGCATATTGACTAAGTTGACAAAGCCCTTCGTCCCCTTCAACTTAGTAAGCCCACTATACTGGGTCCCAGCTAGCAGGGGGAGTATTCATTTTTTTGTGCGTAATAAGGAGACACTTCCTTACGTGCGAAGATATAGCTGGTGGGTCCGAGCTGTCAGCGGCGGTAACATTTTTTTCGCGAAATACAGAGGCCGTTTCGGTCGGTCCCAGATGTCAGGTGGAGGAAATCATTATTTTGCGCGTAATAAGGAGGCATTTCCTTGCGTGCGACCGTGGACCCAACTGTCAGCCTCTCCACGTACAGTCCACTTCAGATGCATGTCGGTCGTTGACCATGCTGACCACGCCACGCCGAGAGCACCAGGGCGGTGGACGACGGCGAGGCCTAGGAAGGGAACGACACTGAAGCAGGGAAGACTCGGCCGTTGTTTTTGTTTCCCACGCGGAGGGGAGTACGACTGTATGAGGGTTTACTGGTTCGTCTATCGTCGCTAGAGAATAACAGCAGGTGTGGGTGAGTAGAGGGATGGCTAGGCCAGTGATGGGAGTACGGTGGGGCGGTGAGGCCTGCGCGGCAGCACAGCTGGCCACGGGGAGGAGGGAGCAGCCAGTCCCGCTGGCGCTTGTTTGAGCGGCTGGAGCAGGAAGAGCTGAGATTGAAGAAGCACGACGACCGTTGGATGGACATCCAACAGTATACATGCCATTTGTGGAAAGCCTCAAATCTGTGGAAAATAGCATACAACCCATCTGCCATTATTTCAAATAATTTACAACCCATTTGCTAATTCTTACGGGTTTTTGGAGCCCATATTCTTTATGTTAGCATTACAGCCCATATTGTGGCCACGGTTAAAAAATTATACGAAATTTTGCATATGTCGGTGTGGTCTGAACTATTTTTAATCCCGAAATTTCGAGTCACATTCAGACTGATTTAAAAAACAAATGTATATCAATATAAAATCCAATAAATTGTCCACGCATAAAAATCGATGCAATTTAGAATCTCTAAATGAAAAAAAGATATTTGAAAATAATTGCCGGTTTGATGTGTTTTAAAAATGTACAGCCCATTTCTCATTACTGATAGGCCATTTTCTCGGCCAGCTGAATGAAGCTCTCCTCGTCTTGAAAGATTTGCAGCCCAGCAGGCCTGATAAAGCGACTTACTTGATAAATCACAAAAGAACTGGGCTAGCCATTTTCAGAAAGAAAAAAAACTACTGGGCTGGTCTGTGGTAAACATAAAAGAAAAGGCTGTCTAGACAGGCCAGAGTGTCCTGCACAACCCAGTTGACACCCTGCTTCCATCTCAAAAACAAATTAGATAAATGCCACTCCAATTATGGCGATTCATAAAAATTCCACTGCAATTTCCAAACTTTGGAAAATGCCACTGCAATTTTTGCAAACTTTGAAAAACGCCACTGCAGTTTGCAAACTTTGAAAAAATGCCACTCCAGACTTCGAAAAATGCCACTAGAAATGGCACGAAATGGCATTTTTCAAAGTTTGGAAATTGCAGTGGCATTTCTCGGATACTCCAGATTTGGAGTGGCATTTATCAAATTAACCCAAAACAAAAATAACTGGGCGAGCTGCTGGGTCCCTGTTGTCAGCCGCTCGTTGTGCAATTCTCTCGTTTATTGACTATGTTGACAATGGCATGGGACCCAGATGTCAGAAATCCACTAGGAGGAGCCATTTTTTATTGGCTTGAAATAAGGAGGCACTTGCTTGCATACTGCCATGACCTTGGCGGGTCCCTGCTGTCATCCTCTCCACGTACAGTACCAGTTAGTCGTGCTTCAAAACTGATCGGCACGCCATTAAAAAAATAAAGGTCGATAACTAATGCGGCACCTCGGGCCAACGCGGCCAGATCGAATTTTGCACGAGAAATTACACACCATGTTTCGTTGACACGTGGTCCCGTTCCAACATATCAGTGAGGCGACGGCGAGTAGTAGGAGTATTTCCGAACAGACGTGTAGGCTGGGGCGCCTCTTCATGAACCATGGCAAACTCGCAACCGTCCACCGACTCTTCGCCTTTCCCTCTCGATTTGGAACTGCTGTCGCACGCTCTTCCTCTCCCTCCTCCGTTTTCCTTCAGCCGTTCACCCTTTCTTCTGCCATTGTTCGATCGTCTTCTCCATGGAGGGAACATACTAGAAACGACCCTGTTATTCTTGCCCCGATCTGAAAGATGACGTGGTGGAGGAACTCATTGATCGGTGCGACATCATCACCTCGGCTAGCATGGCAGGTTCGTTCAAGCCCATTCTCGACTCAACTAATAACATCATTACAAAGAACCCAAGAGTCAACGAGCGGCACGACGGAGGCCTCGCCATGTGCCATTTGATGCCGCTTGATAATGATACGTATGATGTTAAGATGCCATCGCTCGAGGGCAAGGCTTGGGCGGGCGCAAATGGAGATTGGGTTGTTTAGATTGGGTCCAACTGCGAGTGGGAACTTGTGAATGTGTACACTCGTCACCGGGTTCCACTTCCAAAAATCTCAGCACACTGCCCAGAGGTTGAGCACACCGGTAATGTACGCACGTTCAAAATACGATCATGGTGATTGTCTTCTACAGAAGATAGCAATTTGTCGAGTTCCCAACCGCTCTTGGAATTACAACAACTATCAAGTTGTTGCTATCTTCGACAAGCTTGTTGCCGTCCTTCGTGGTTCGACTCGATGGATATTGCTGAAAAATCAGTTTCTGTACACGGATGGGCACTGTGATGCAATTCAATACGAGGGCCTTGTGTTTGCTGCCACCACTCGTGGCACTGTTTTTGCATGGCATCCTAGTAGTTTCGGTACATTTGTCTTCCACCGTAATTATAATTGTTTCATCCACATGCATGTGGGTTAGCAAGTTTCCCTTTACTAATTAACCTTCTTGTGTTTCCAAGGTCCTGTGAACATCCCACCACCTATACTTGAAAATTTTTATAACCAAGGGGGAGATGACGATGGTGATGATCACGAGCATGAGGACGAGCAGCGCCGATATACTCTGTGGTGCCTGGCAACTAATTCCGATGGATCACCTCTTCTTGTGTGTATACAACCCACTGATGATGTTACTGCTAAGGAAGCAGGTGTCTCCCATGGTCGCACTCTCCGGACCTATTCCAACACCCGTTGCATGGTATTCGGGATGGATACTAGTGTGCTAGCGCCAACTCCTTCTCCCTGGCATAGAATTGATAGTCTTGGAGAAAACTCGCTCTTCCTTGGACAAAACTATCCGATGATGGTGAAAGGCGACCCAACTGCTGTTGACACATTTATGAGAAGCAACTGTGTCTATACCTCGGACATTTGGGTGGTTCCCTACCCTCGTACTGATATAGTAGGCCGCTTCAGCCTGGATGATCGGTCCTGCGTTGGTCTCCAGACCGATAACAGATGGCCCGTCCCAAAGAATCACTTGTGGTTCAAAGCAAGCATTTCCAACGCCGCGGAATGGTTGAGTTGAAGTTCATTTCATGGCTTGTTATTTGTTGTGTGGTGAAAACTTTAGTCTTTATAATGTATCCTCATTGTCGATGTGGGTTGATGACCTGTTGTATGTAATAAAATGATATGCCTGTGATAAACTTACTAAATTTATGAATGGCTTTCGAGTCGCTTCTCTAAATTTGTACTAGATTCACATGCTTCGCGCGTCGGGCGGGTGTTTTTACTGTAGCCATATGTTAATGTGTTCGTTGTACGTAACCAGCACCTCGAATCCTCGATACTAGTATACTATATACTAGTAGGAGTAAGTAGTAGGAGTAGTAGGGTGGCATGGGACAGAACAAGCATTCACGTCCAGGAGTACAGCACACGCCACCACCACGACATCCATCTGACACCATATTATTTCTTGGAGTCCGTGCTAGAGCAATCTCTTCAACCTCGTCGTTTCTCTAACTTCAGCCATCGTGCGGCAGTCGAGGTGGGGATTTGCTGATAGTCAGTTTCCTTAACTGCGGTCCCACTTGTAAGGCCAACTCCAACGCACGACCCCAAACGGACCTCCGTTTTGCATGAACTCCAACGATAATTTTGACTAGAAAAGCAAGACCAAAGAAAACAAGAACCACAAGAATACATTTTACTACTCTTGTAAGTTGGATTAGTGCCTTCTCGATGCATTCATTGTTGATCTGCGGAGGCTCGATCTTGCGTGCTTCTTTCTTCTTCGAGTGTAAAGAAGTAGACGTTGCTTCCTTGCATCTAGTCTCATGTCTAGCCTCTATTCTAGTAGGAGTATCAACAAGTGCACTAATCTCACCCAATAGCAGAACCAAAGATTTGGTCGGGTTCTTCCTCCTTTTGCCGACACATGGGACATCCAGCATCCAGGTCGTGTCATGAAAGAAAATAGAGTGGTAGTTGAAGCCACGAGATGTGCATCTTGGGTTAAACTGTAAATAGAATCTTAGTACTCTTGAGTAACTCCAAAAGCGGCCACCGAAGATCTTTATTGGATTTGTTTTTCATCACCAGCACGTCGAGGTGAAAGATGTGCAGGTTCAGTGGGTCCTCTTGCATTTTCACTGACATGTGGGGCCGCATGTGAGCAAATAGATGATGGGCTCCGTGCGTCCGCTGGCTGGCTGAGAAGAGAGATAGAGGAGGGCTGAGCACGGACTGCAGGAAATTTGTTCTACGTACCTCGATATGGCCCTGTTTGGATCATGGCGTTAGAGCTAGTTTGGGTTAGTTGAAGGCTCAAATAACCCAAAAGTATCCAAACAGGGAGGGTTAGAGTGGGTTAGTTTCATCTAACCCAACTATCCCGGTGGAGAGGTGCTTATTTGGGTTAGAGTGGGTTAGAAAATAACTCTAACTCTAACTATGTTAGAGTATCCAAACAGGGCCATATGCTCGATATAGTGGGGTGGCATGGGCCATAAATCAATAGCATTCACGTCTAGCAGTATAGCACACGCCACCCACACGAGTCCCATCCGACACCAATTTTCTTGGAGTTCGTGCTACAACCATCTCTTCTCCCTCCTGTTTTCTCAGCCATCCGACAAGATAATTACTGTAGTATCATATACTACTACATGGATTTGACGGAAAGATAAAAATACATACGGATCCATCAACGTTCAACGACATCTTCACGCCCTAGTGCGCCAGGTCACCAACCGACGTGTGAGGAGCAGTGGCGTTGGCGGCGAGCTCAACGTGCTTCTGAACAGTGCCATCCAAGGTTGCCCTGTGCTCCAAGAAGGCCAGCATCCTATAGTCCTCCTCTTGTGTGTAGTAGTCCTTGTGGACGATTTGCGCATAGACGTGGGTGATTATGTCGATGGTGTCTTGCTGTGCCAGGCGCTGCGCGGCGAGCGCGACCTCAAGGTGGACATTCTCCGGCGCGACGGTGGGCATTCGCAGGGCACTAGTGCGTCGAAGAGGTTGTTACCATAGTGGCCGTTGAGGGTGGCGGGCATCGCAGAGCCTGGGCGCGTCAGTTGGAGGCTTACGTCAAAGTCGTCCGCAAGCTTCTTGACAACGGTGAACTTGTCGAGGAAACCGACAAGGACCTCATCGAACAAGGAGACGAAGCTGTCGTCCAAGCGGCCCCTCGCCTTGGCGGCCTCAAGCAATACTACCTGGAGACGTTCCTCGGTGCCGGTGGACGTGGTAGTACTCCTAAATCCAGACGGTGGTGCTACTAGTACTAGTAGTAGTACTACAAATGTAGTAGTAGGAGTACTAGCACTGTACTACCCGTTGGTCAAATTATTACGTGCTGCTCCTCACAGTGAAGTGACAAGACCCTGCACTGGAGATGACACCTAAGTATAGGCGCCGTGTTCAGCAAACCATAGTCAGCCTCACCGTCTGCAGTCACTATCATCATGGCTGTAGAGCTAGCCTGCTTACAACTAGCCCTGTTCGACATAATTTCCCGTGCGTAGATGCCCGTGCATTGCACGGAACACCAAGATTGGGGGTGGACGGCTCCGGCAGCGGCCATCGCGCCAGATTTTTCCATGGCCTTCTACTCCTAGATTGTGAGAGACAAGGAGTTGTTTGTAAATAGGGAACAAGTGAGGGCATCTTTTTGCAAAAATGGAGAAGCTTGGTTTGTATGCGTCAGATCTAGATCCGACTGCTATTGGTCAAAGATGGGGGGCACAACATCATCACCAACTCAGGACCTGTTTGATTCGCAGGATTTTGAAAACGCAGGAATAGGACATGGCAATATTACAAGTTTCAAACAGATATTACAAATGTTAGGAGTAATGCGGCACCTACGAAGAGGGAATTACTAGGAAGTTTACGTAAGAACTTTCGTTACTTTAGGTGGATGTAGCATTATCGTACAAACTAAAATCCACCGCCCTGACAAGTCACTAATGGGAAAATAAGTTTTCGAGTCTCTGGCCACTTGATGTTTCAAAAACAAATTCAGCTTCCGCGGAGAAATGAGCTCCACCGTATACCCGCGCGGGTGTGGCTGGGCACGAAGCGTGAGTACGTGCACGATGCACCTATTCTCTTCTTGTATACGTACACCACCTATGTGGGGTTGTGTGAGAGAGATACAAACCTAGAGAGATATAGTGTGTGGGTTCTTGAGAGTTTTTTTTATGGGGGGGGTCAATCAAAAAATTTAACATTTCAATGTGTGTGGAATAGAGTCCTAGATATAACATATATATAGAGGGGGCGATCCACGAGAAGAGAGTGGATGTATCATCGGCTTGAGGTGTCCATAAAATCAAAGAGAGGGATGATGTGTGTGTGTGTGCGCGCGCGCGCGACCGATAAAGAGTGCCATCGAATTTGTGTGTGCCCACGTCAAAGATATAGAGTGGCTGGCCTACTGGAACGTGAGATGGGACATGTGTAATTTGTCTCTGTGGCATGGATACCTACCTGCAGCGCTCGACTATCGGTGTGTGGTGGGGGAAGAGGGAGGCCCAATTAACTATAGAGGTACAATGGCTGGTATATGTGTGGAGGAGGAGAGAGGCCTACCTCATGTATTAAGGAGATCGATCTGCCTCATGTATTAAGGGAGATCGATCGGCATCCATGCATATGTGCAAGAGATGAATAAGGTTGGGAGAGAGACAGAGCTAGAGTGTTGGAGGGGGTGGTAGTGGAGTTGCTTCTAACAAATGTTGGGATAGGCTTGCTAGACAAACGGAGGGCACGCCCGCAATATCAATAAGAGAGGAGATGGCTGCTTGTTGTCTGTGCACGTGCGTGTGAGAGACGGGTCAGGAGGCATGCACGAATGATGAGGGAGGACGATGTGGCTGTGGTAAGCAGACGTAACTGCATAGGAAGATCAATCGCCCTTTGTAAGATAAAGGAGAGACATAACTTGTGAGGTACGTCGATCCATGGGGGGGTAGTTAAAGTCGATCTAGGTATATGTTGGGAGATCGATCGGTATACATGCATGTGTGTGTTAGAAGCAAATGAGGCACGAGGAGAAGGATAGAGAGAGGAATGCATGTAGGAGGTGGTACGAGAGGCATACTATATCGAGGGGGAGGAGTGTGCGAGTATGAGAACGATGAAAAGAGTGGTGGGAGTGAGGCATGGACGGTGACAAGAGAAGAGGGGAAGCTTGTGTTTGTGCTAGGCACACCTGGCTAGAGAGGCATATCGATCGATGTGTGCCGTAAAGAAGGAGCTGGGGGCCTACACACACCGTGGGTGAACGACCTAAAGTGAAAAGACGAATTTGCGTGATGGAGCTAGAGAATGCTGAGGGAGGGTGAGAGGGATGCGGGCGTGTGCATGCACAAGAGAAAGTTAGCGCTAGCTACAAAGATAAGAGGGTTGTGTGGGTGTAAAAGACGAATAGAGATCATATATACTTCATTATAAAAAGCGAATTCGGATATTTGAAGAATTTATCATAGTGTTTCAAACCGACGGATGTGTGAATATATATAACGGTGATACACATGGTGTGGTTATGAACATGGTATACTACATTTAATATGTTTTATCTCTACTCTTATAAAAAACGGAGTTGCTGATGATGGTGTGCCTGCCATCCTGCATTATAGGCCTTCTGATTTATATCTGGCGGATAGCAAGGAAACTATGATGGTTGAAGTTGGCAACAATCATGATTGTAGATTCTTATTGAAATAGAGAAACGAATTCAAATTTAGTTCAAATTGCGGCGGTAGTATAGACATTTAGAATGCACTAAAATGTTGGTATGAGTAGGTTACATGCATTATATAGCAAGCGAAAAAATTTAATTGGACATAACATGGATTCATACTCCCTCCTTCCATCTATATAGGGCGTAATGAGATTTTTAAGACCGCCTTTGACTATTGACAAGATTAATAGTACATGACATGCACAATGTGAAAATTATATCATTGAAAGAACCTTTCACAGACGAATTTAACGGTGTGCTTTGTGTAAGTTGCATGTCATATATCATTGCTCTAATATTTGGTCAAAGTTAGCATCGAAAAACGCATTAGTCCCTATATAGATGGAAGGAGGGAGTAGCTTTGAATAGCATTTGTATAGTAAAACGGGGCAAGACTCTCTCTTTGTGTGGTGTGAATAGTTTTATTTTTTTCGTTTTCTTTTTGGTTGAGGGAAGTGCGAATTGATTTGGTACGTACAAGTACAATGTTACTACACGTTAGGCTTGTCCCTAAAATTCAACCCGCATCTTGTTATATCCCGAAAATTCAGATATCGTGCTCCCAAAACTGGCGCCTTCACAACCCATGCCTTGCTATCCCGAAATTACAACGCACGCGAAAACTCCCTCCAGCTGCCAAATCCCGACACGCGAAATCCCGTTCTAACCCTGAGCCAAAAGGGCTGCTAGTTCAAATCGGTGGGGGGGTACTTTTGTAACACACCCTACATTTTGGACAAGCGCGTTCCTAAGTCATGCTTCACCCCCTCCCATCGCCCCCTTTTCGCCATTCGAAATCCCAGGCCGCCATAACCTCTCCGCTCCAGCCGCGAAACCCCACCCTCCTCCGTCCGCGACGTCACCGCTGCCCAGCCGGAGCCTCTTCCCTGACGACGTCGTCCAGCGCAACAGCTCGACGTCCCTCGTCCACCTCCCCGGATGAGGATCCGTCGTCCATCTCGCCGTCCCGCCGGTTCAGCCGCCCCGTCCTCCACCTCCAAGGAGCTGCTCCGACGGTCGCCTCGTCTATCGCGGGTGCTCCATCCCCACAGTGCGGCCTTAACCTGCTCCACCGGAACCGCAGCATCCTCACCGACTCCTCGGACGAAGCCGAGGCCTACTCGGCGCCACCAAAGAGGTTGTACACTCATCACATCGCACCTTCTCCTTAACTCGACCTCCCGACACCGACGGTGCTCCATCCCGTGTTGGAAATATGCCCTAGAGGCAATAATAAATTGATTATTATTATATTTCCTTGTTCATGATAATCGTTTATTATCCATGCTAGAATTGTATTGATAGGAAACTCAGATACATGTGTGGATACACAGACAACACCATGTCCCTAGTAAGCCTCTAGTTGACTAGCTCGTTGATCAATAGATGGTTACGGTTTTCTGACCATGGACATTGGATGTCATTGATAACGGGATCACATCATTAGGAGAATGATGTGATGGACAAGACCCAATCCTAAGCATAGCACTAGATCGTGTAATTCGTATGCTAAAGCTTTTCTAATGTCAAGTATCATTTCCTTAGACCATGAGATTGTGAAACTCCCGGATACCGTAGGAGTGCTTTGGGTGTGCCAAACGTCACAACGTAACTGGGTGACTATAAAGGTGCACTACGGGTATCTCCGAAAGTGTCTATTGGGTTGGCACGAATCGAGACTGGGATTTGTCACTCTGTGTGACGGAGAGGTATCTCTGGGCCCACTCGGTAGGACATCATCATAATGTGCACAATGTGATCAAGGAGTTGATCATGGGATGATGTGTTATGGAACGAGTAAAGAGACTTGCCGGTAACGAGATTGAACAAGGTATCGGGATACCGACGATCGAATCTCGGGCAAGTATCGTACCGATAGACAAAGGGAATTGTATACGGGATTGATTAAGTCCTTGACATCGTGGTTCATCCGATGAGATCATCGTGGAACATGTGGGAGCCAACATGGGTATCCAGATCCCGCTGTTGGTTATTGACCGGAGAGTCATCTCGGTCATGTCTGCATGTCTCCCGAACCCGTAGGGTCTACACACTTAAGGTTCGGTGACGCTAGGGTTATAGAGATATTAGTATGCGGTAACCCGAAAGTTGTTCGGAGTCCCGTATGAGATCCCGGACATCACGAGGAGTTCCGGAATGGTCCGGAGGTAAAGAATTATATATAGGAAGTGCTATTTCGGCCATCGGGATAAGTTTCGGGGTCACCCGTATTGTACCGGGACCACCGGAAGGGTCCCGGGGGTCCACCGGGTGGAGCCACCTGCCCCGGGGGGCCACATGGGCTGTAGGGGGTGCGCCTTGGCCTATATGGGCCAAGGGCACCAGCCCCAAGAGGCCCATGCGCCAAGAGAAGAGGGAAAGGAAGAGTCCTAAAGGGGGAAGGCACCTCCGAGGTGCCTTGGGGAGGAGGGACTCCTCCCTGGCCGCACCCTTCCTTGGAGGAAGGGTCAAAGGCTGGGCCCCCCCTCTCCCTTGGCCCTATATATAGTGGGGGAAAGGGAGGGAAGCAATATCTAAGGCCTGGCGCCTCCCTCTCCCTCCCGTGACACATCTCCCTCCTCCCGCAGCGCTTAGCGAAGCCCTGTTGGAATCCCGCTACTTCCACCACCACGTCGTCGTGCTGCTGGATCTCCATTAACCTCTCCTCCCCCCTTGCTAGATCAAGAAGGAGGAGACGTCGCTGCTCCGTACGTGTGTTGAACGCGGAGGTGCCGTCCGTTCGGCGCTAGGATCATCGGTGATTTGGATCACGACGAGTACAACTCCATCAACCCCGTTCTCTTGAACGCTTCCGCACGCGATCTACAAGGGTATGTAGATCCACTCCTCCCTCGTTGCTAGATGACTCCATAGATAGATCTTGGTGACACGTAGGAAAATTTTGAATTTATGCTACGTTCCCCAACAGTGGTATCAGAGCTAGGTCTATGCGTAGTTTCTATGCACGAGTAGAACACAAAGTAGTTGTGGGCATTGATTTTGTCAATTTACTTGCCGTTACTAGTCTTATCTTGATTCGGCGGCATCGTGGGATGAAGCGGCCCGGACCGACCTTACACGTACTCTTACGTGAGACTGGTTCCACCGACTGACATGCACTAGTTGCATAAGGTGGCTAGCGGGTGTCTGTCTCTCCCACTTTAGTCGGATTGGATTCGATGAAAAGGGTCCTTATGAAGGGTAAATAGCAATTGGCATATCACGTTGTGGTTTTTGCGTAGGTAAGAAACGTTCTTGCTAGAAACCCATAGCAGCCACGTAAAACATGCAAACAACAATTAGAGGACGTCTAACTTGTTCTTGCAGGGTATGCTATGTGACGTGATATGGCCAAAAGGATGTGATGAATGATATATGTGATGTATCAGATTGATCATGTTCTTGTAATAGGAATCACGACTTGCATGTCGATGAGTATGATAACCGGCAGGAGCCATAGGAGTTGTCTTAATTTATTTATGACCTGCGTGTCAACATAAACGTCATGTAATTACTTTACTTTATTGCTAACTGTTAGCTGTAGTAGTAGAAGTAATAGTTGACGAGACAACTTCATGAAGACACGATGATAGAGATCATGATGATGGAGATCATGGTGTCATGCCGGTGACAAGATGATCATGGAGCCCCAAGATGGAGATCAAAGGAGCTATATGATATTGGCCATATCATGTCACTATTATTTGATTGCATGTGATGTTTATCATGTTTATACATCTTGTTTACTTAGAATGACGGTAGTAAATAAGATGATCCCTCTTTAAAATTTCAAGAAAGTGTTCCCCCTAACTGTGCACCGTTGCGACAGTTTGTTGTTTCAAAGCACCACGTGATGATCGGGTGTTTGATTCTAACGTTCACATACAACGGGTGTAAGACAGATTTACACACGCGAAACACTTAGGTTGACTTGACGAGCCTAGCATGTGTACAGACATGGCCTCGGAACACAAGAGACCGAAAGGTCGAGCATGAGTCGTATGGTAGATACGATCAACATGAAGATGTTCACCGATGTTGACTAGTCCGTCTCACGTGATGATCGGACACGGCCTAGTTGACTCGGATCATGTAATCACTTAGATGACTAGAGGGATGTCTATCTGAGTGGGAGTTCATAAGATGAACTTAATTATCCTGAACATAGTCAAAAGGTCTTCGCAAATTATGTCGTAGCTCGCGCTTCAGTTCTACTATTTAGTTATGTTCCTAGAGAAATTTAGTTGAAAGTTGATAGTAGCAATTATGCGGACTAGGTCCGTAAACTGAGGATTGTCCTCATTGCTTCATAGAAGGTTTATGTCCTTAATGCACCGCTCAGTGTGCTGAACCTCGAACATTGTCTGTGGATGTTGCGAACATCTGACATACACGTTTTGATGACTACATGATAGTTCAGTGCGTAATGCTAAATGGTTTAGAATTGAGGCACCAAAGATGTTTTTTGAAACGTCGCGGAACATATGAGATGTTTTGAGGGCTGAAATTGGGATTTCAGGCTCGTGCCCACGTCAAGAGGTATAAGACCTCCGACGATTTTCTTAGCCTGCAAACTAAGGGAGAAAAGCTCAATTGTTGAGCTTGTGCTCAGATTGTCTGAGTACAACAATCATTTGAATCGAGTGGGAGTTGATCTTCCAGATGAGATAGTGATGTTTCTCCGAAGTCATTACCACCAAGCTGCTAGAGCTTCGTGATGAACTATGATATATCAGGGACATATATGATGATCCTTGAGATATTCGCGATGTTTGACCCCGCGAAGGTAGAAATCAAGAAGGAGCATCAATTGTTGATGGTTGGTGAAACCACTAGTTTCAAGAAGGGCAAGGGAACAAAGGGATACTTCATGAAATGGCAATTCAGCTGCTGCTCTAGTGAAGAAACCCAAGGTTGAACCCAAACCCGAGACTAAGTGCTTCTGTAATAAGGGGAACGGCCACTGGAGCAGAATTACCCTAGATACTTGGTAGATGAGAAGGCTGGCAAGGTCGATAGAAGTATATTGGATATGCATTGTGTTGATGTGTACTTTACTAGTACTCCTAGTAGCACCAGGGTATTAGATACCGGTTTGGTTACTAAGTGTTAGTAACTCGAAATAAAAGCTACGGAATAAACGGAGACTAGCTAAAAGTGAGCTAACGATATGTGTTGGAAATGTTTCCAATATGGATATGATCAAATATCGTACGCTCCCTCTACCATCGAGATTGGTGTTTGCGTTGAGCATAGACATGATTGGATTATGTCTATCGCAATACGATTATTCATTTAAGGAGAATAATGGTTACTCTGTTTATTTGAATAATACCTTCAATGGTCTTACACCTGAAATGAATTGTTCATTGAATCTCGATCGTAGTGATACACATGTTCATGCCAAAAGATATAAGATAGTAATGATAGTACCACCTACTTGTGGCACTACCACGTAAGTCATATCGGTATAAAACGCATGAAGAAGCTCCATGTTGATGGATCTTTGGGCTCACTCGTTTTTGAAAGGATTGAGACATGCGAACCATGTTTGTTGGTAGATATGCATGAAGAAACTCTATACAGATGGATTGTTTGGACTCACTTGATTTCTGAATCACTTGAGACATGCAAATCATACCACATGGGAAGATGACTGAAAGCCTCGTTTTCAGTAAAATGGAACTAGAAAGCAACTTGTTGGAAGTAATACATTTTGATGTGTGCAGTCCAATGATTGCTGAGGCGTGTAGTGGATATCGTTATGTTCTTACTTCACAGATGATTTGAGTAGATGTTGAGTATATTTACTTGATGAATCACGAGTCTGAATTATTGAAAGGTTCAAGTAATTTCAGGGTGAAGTTGAAAGATCGTCGTGACAAGAGGATAAAATATCTATGATATGATCATAGAGATGAATATCTGAATTACGAGTTTGGCATAGAATTAAGACATTGTGGAAATTGTTTCACAACTAATACAGCCTGGAACACCATAGTGTGATGGTGTGTCCGAACATCATAACTGCACCCTATTGGATATGATGCATACCATGATGTCTCTTATCGAATTACCACGATAGTTTATGGGTTAGGCATTGGAGACAACCACATTCACTTTAAATAGGGCACCACGTAATTCCGATGAGATGACACCGTAAGAACTATGGTTTAGAGAAACCTAAGCTGTCATTTCTTAAAAGTTTGGGGCTGCGACGCTTATGTGAAAAAGTTTCAGGCTGATAAGCTTGAACCCAAAGCGGATAAATGCATCTTCATAGGACACCCAAAATAGTTGGGTATACCTCCTGTCCCAGATTCGAAAGCAATAAGGGATTGTTTCTAGAATCGGGTCCTTTCTCGAGGAAAAGTTTCTCTCGAAAGAATTGAGTGGGAGGATGGTGGAGGCTTGATGAGGTTATTGAACCGTCTCTTCAACTAGTGTGTGGCAGGGCATAGGGAGTTGTTCCTGTGGCGTCTACACCAATTGAAGTGGAAGCTTATGATGGTGATCATGAAACTTCAGATCAAGTCACTCCCAAACCTCGTAGGATGACAAGGATGCATACTACTTCAGAGTGGTACGTAATCCTGTCTTGGAAGTCATGTTGCTAGACAACAATGAACCTGCGAGCTATGGAGAAGCGATGGTGGGCCCGGATTCCGATAAATGGCTCGAGGCCATAAAATCTGAGAAAGGATCCATGTATGAAAACAAAGTGTAGACTTTGGCAGAACAACTCGATGGTCGTAAGGCTGTTGAGTGCAGATGGATTTTAAAAGGAAGACGGACAATGATGGTAAATGTCACCATTAAGAAAGCTTGACTTGTCGTTAAGATGTTTTCCGACAAGTTCAAGGAGTTGACTACGATGAGACTTTCTCACACGTAGTGATGCTAAAATTCTGTTGGAATTATGTTAGCGATTACTGCATTATTTATGAAATCTTGCAGATAGGATATCAAAACATTGTTTCCTCGATGATTTTTGAGGAAAGGTTGTATGTGATACAACCGGAAGGTTTTGTCAATCCTGAAAGATGCTAATAAGTATGCAAAAGCTCCAGCAATCCTTCTAAGGACTGGAGTAAGCATCTCGGAGTTGGAATGTATGCTTTGATGAGATGATCAAAGATTTTGGGTGTATACAAAGTTTATGAGAAACTTGTATTTCCAAAGAAGTGAGTGGGAGCACTATAGAATTTCTGATGAGTATATGTTGTTGACATATTGTTGATCAGAAATGATGCAGAATTTCTGGAAAGCATGCAGAGTTATTTGAAAAGTGTTTTTCAATGGAAAACCTGGATTAGGCTACTTGAGTATTGAGCATTAAGATCTATAAGGATAGATCAAAACGCTTAATAGTACTTTCAAATGAGCACATACCTTGACATGATCTTGAAGGTGTTCAAGATGGATCAGTCAAAGAAGGAGTTCTTGCCTGAGTTGTAAGGTATGAAGTTAAGCTCGACCACGGCAGAAGAAAGAGGAAGGACGAAGGTCGTCCCCTATGCTTTTATCATAGGCTCTCTACAGTATGCTATGTTGTGTACCGCACCTGAAGTGTGCCTTGCCATGAGTCAGTCAAGGGGTACAAGAGTGATCCAAGAATGGATCACGGGACAGCGGTCAAAGTTATCCTTGGTAACTAGTGGACTAAGGAATTTTCTCGATTATGGAGGTGGTAAAAGAGTTCGTCGTAAAGGGTTACGTCGATGCAAGCTTAACACCTATCCGGATAGCTCTGAGTAGAGATACCGGATACGTATAATGGAGCAACAATTTAGAATAGCTCCAAGTAGAACAGTTATTTGGAATAGCTCCAAATAGAACGTGGTAGCTACATCTAGGAGATGACATAGAGATTTGTAAAGCACACACGGATCTGAAAGGTTCAGACCCGTTGACTAAAACCTCTCTCCAACATGATCAAACCCAGAACTCATTGAGTGCTAATCACATAGTGATGTGAACTAGATTATTGACTCTAGTAAACTCTTTGGATGTTGGTTACATGGTGATGTGACCTGTGAGTGTTAATCACATGGCGATGTGAACTAGATTATTGACTCTAGTGCAAGTGGGAGACTGTTGGAAATATGCCCTAGAGGCAATAATAAATTGATTATTATTATATTTCCTTGTTCATGATAATCGTTTATTATCCATGCTAGAATTGTATTGATAGGAAACTCAGATACATGTGTGGATACATAGACAACACCATGTCCCTAGTAAGCCTCTAGTTGACTAGCTCGTTAATCAATAGATGGTTACGGTTTCCTGACCATGGACATTGGATGTCATTGATAACGGGATCACATCATTAGGAGAATGATGTGATGGACAAGACCCAATCCTAAGCATAGCACTAGATCGTGTAATTCGTATGCTAAAGCTTTTCTAATGTCAAGTATCATTTCCTTAGACCATGAGATTGTGAAACTCCCGGATACCGTAGGAGTGCTTTGGGTGTGCCAAACGTCACAACGTAACTGGGTGACTATAAAGGTGCACTACGGGTATCTCCGAAAGTGTCTGTTGGGTTGGCATGAATCGAGACTGGGATTTGTCACTCCGTGTGACGGAGAGGTATCTCTGGGCCCACTCGGTAGGACATCATCATAATGTGCACAATGTGATCAAGGAGTTGATCATGGGATGATGTGTTACGGAACGAGTAAAAAGACTTGCCGGTAACGAGATTGAACAAGGTATCGGGATACCGACGATCGAATCTCGGGCAAGTATCGTACCGATAGACAAAGGGAATTGTATACGGGATTGATTAAGTCCTTGACATCGTGGTTCATCCGATGAGATCATCGTGGAACATGTGGGAGCCAACATGGGTATCCAGATCCCGCTGTTGGTTATTGACCGGAGAGTCATCTCGGTCATGTCTGCATGTCTCCCGAACCCGTAGGGTCTACACACTTAAGGTTCGGTGACGCTAGGGTTATAGAGATATTAGTATGCGGTAACCCGAAAGTTGTTCGGAGTCCCGGATGAGATCCCGGACATCACGAGGAGTTCCGGAATGGTCCGGAGGTAAAGAATTATATATAGGAAGTGCTATTTCGGCCATCGGGATAAGTTTCGGGGTCACCGGTATTGTACCGGGACCACCGGAAGGGTCCCGGGGGTCCACCGGGTGGGGCCACCTGCCCCGGGGGGGCACATGGGCTGTAGGGGGTGCGCCTTGGCCTATATGGGCCAAGGGCACCAGCCCCAAGAGGCCCATGCGCCAAGAGAAGAGGGAAAGGAAGAGTCCTAAAGGGGGAAGGCACCTCCGAGGTGCCTTGGGGAGGAGGGACTCCTCCCTGGCCGCACCCTTCCTTGGAGGAAGGGTCAAAGGCTGCGCCCCCCCTCTCACTTGGCCCTATATATAGTGGGGGAAAGGGAGGGCAGCAATATCTAAGGCCTGGCGCCTCCCTCTCCCTCCCATGACACATCTCCCTCCTCCCGCAGCGCTTAGCGAAGCCCTGTTGGAATCCCGCTACTTCCACCACCACGCCGTCGTGCTGCTGGATCTCCATTAACCTCTCCTCCCCCCTTACTGGATCAAGAAGGAGGAGACGTCGCTGCTCCGTACGTGTGTTGAACGCGGAGGTGCCGTCCGTTCGGCGCTAGGATCATCGGTGATTTGGATCACGACGAGTACGACTCCATCAACCCCGTTCTCTTGAACGCTTCCGCGCGCGATCTACAAGGGTATGTAGATCCACTCCTCCCTCGTTGCTAGATGACTCCATAGATAGATCTTGGTGACACGTAGGAAAATTTTGAATTTATGCTACGTTCCCCAACATCCCGCACCCTCATGGAGCGGCTACCTTGAAGCCGGCGCCACGGGCGACATCTCCACGGCGGCTCTCCCCCAGTGCGAGGCCCCTTCGGCGGCGGCGTCCATACTAGCCGGATCTGCTGCTGCTGCTCCGGCTCTCGCTCGATCGCTCGCTCGCCCAGCTGCTGTTGTTGCTCTCCCCCTCGCTCGTGCTGCTGCTCTGCTCCAATTAAGCCACACTTCAGTCAACTGAATCGACTTTTGGGTCAGTCGATTTTCAGGGGTTGGGGGGGGGGCTCGCCGGAGTTAAGGAAGAACCACCCGCAGCGGGGACGGGGGCTCGCCGGAGAGGTACCCCACTATCTATCTTAGGGTTCAGGGTGGGGGCGGGGGGCCTAGAGGGCTGGCCGGGGCGGCGGTGGCGAGTTGTTTCGGGGCGGTGAGGCGGCGCTGGGGCTGGCGGTTCGGCCGGTGGTCGCTGGCGGCTCAGGGGGGGGTGCAGGTTGAAGATGAACTGCAGGCCCTCCCTAAACTACATGTCAAGTGCCTCTCTGCTACCATTGCGTTCAGTTTCGACAATAGCATTCAGATTCCACAGTAACTTTCACTTTCGACAGTTAAGTTCAGAGTCAACAGTTTTTACCTCATCTGGTTTTTGGTGATGTTAATTTTACATCCATTTTACATCATCTATTGGAGATGCTATTAGAATCCCACTTGAGATTGATGATGTCTGTCTTGTGCTGCTTCAGCCTTGACGTCTTACGGCTCACCGGAGCTGCTCCAACAATAGAACGATCCGTCACAACAAAGCAGTGCCCTGGATGCCGTCTACAGATTCCTCAGATCTTCCTCCACACCTCCGATAGCCACCTCTGCCTCAACTGCTTCAGCGACCAACCCAATGATGCTGAGGTCGACACGGCTACGGCAAAGAGGTTGTACACTTGTTGCATCACTTATTACTATACATTCATGTCGATCCATTAGGGCTATTTTGGTTCAACGGAAAAACATCGATCCACTGGTTGTTACTATCACTCTAAATTTCGGCATGCTCTCCTTACATAATCTCACCATATTTTTTTCGTATGCATGTCATATATTGTACACAGTCATGCTGAACATGTAGAGAAAAAGAGAAGAGTTTTGCGCGGCAATACAATGTCATGCAGACATCGCTCCATGGTGGGTTCAATGGAAAACCCTCCCCACCCCTCTCCAGATTGTATTCCAGAGGAAGATATCTGTTCTGAGGCGGATTCGAACGCCGCTGACCACTCCTATTTACCCCCCAAGGTGTTTGCTCTACCTTGGCATGATGATGTTAGTCATATCATGCCTATGTTGCCTTGCAGTGCCTACTTTTGACATCATATATGGCATCTTCTTAGTTTAGACATGTTCTGTAATGCCACCTGTTTAGTTTCTATATCATATATGGGAATTATGTAGTCTCATGTCTTTTAGCCAGCCATAATATATGTGAAATGTGCAATGCCATCCTGTTTAACCAGGCATCATATATTTGAATGATATCTTGCCCATCCTTTTCTTCATTACATTTCCATTTGTCGACAATGTTTGTACATTAAACTACTCTTCCTATGAATCATCCATTTGGGTGGGAGATGGAAAAATCTGGAGTGAAAACAAGGCCTTCAGAGCAGACAGTGCTACTTGTCGAAGCAGATCTCTTGTTGGGTCCCGATAGCTCCTCAGAGATGGATTCAGAGACAGATGACCAGTCCTATTCCCCCACTTAGGTGTATGCTCTAACTTGGCACGGTTATACTGCTCATATCATGCATACGGTGTCTTGCATTGCATAGTTTAGACATCATATACACAATATTCAACACCATGTTCTTAGTTCAGACATCATATCAAATGCCCTCTGTTTAGCATATAAATCACATATGTGAATTAAATGATGCGATCCTGATTACTTAGATAACATGTAGGTGAATTATGTCATGCGATCCTGTTTAGTTATTCATCATATCTTTGAATTATGTTATGCTATGCTATCCAGTTTAGATAGACATCATATATGTGAAATTATGTCATGTTATCCGTTTTAGTTAAACAATATACATGTCAACTATTTCATGCCCTCTTTTTTCCACACTATCTATTGCATCTGTCTCTCATACAATGTCTGTACATTCAACTATGTTTCCTGTTTATCAGCCATTTGAATTGGAGCGGGTGATGCCAGTATCTAGCGGACCAAAAACACGGTCTTCAAATAAACAGTGCTACCTCTTGGTGGAGATAGCACCCCGGTTGTACATGCACAAGAACCAGCCCTACCACACATAACCCAAACTCTCGCAGATTGTACCCCTACTACGATGGACAAAGAACCAGCTTCACTCAATCTAACCCCAACCACAGCTGATAGTAACCCAATTCCTGTTGACACAGCACCATCTCCACCACAGAGCTCCCAAACAAGAGCAATTAGTAAGGTAGCTCCAGTGCCCAAAGGGCCAGTACTATCACGGCGAACCCCAACTCCACCAGTTAGTACGCTTATTCCTGTGGAGGAAGCACAACCAGCTAGTCGTAGTTTAGCATCTATCGCATTTGATGTTGTTAAATCGTATGTGCATATCTTCCCATCTTGGAAATATTATACTGAAGATGAAGGAAAATGCCAGTTGCAGGTGTTTGTCCAGGAGTTATGTGTAAGTAATGTTATTCATGGCAATTACTTTGCTTCGTCCCATACATCCTACCTCCATGATGGTTATAATACAGCAAATTTTCCCATTTTTCTCTATAGAGAAGGACCGATTTGGAAACTCAGGATGAGGTAACCTGTGCTAATACCTCTTCTATCTTCAAGAATGCTTGGTGGCAGTATCGGAATTACCTGAAGAAAACGTACTTCACCGGCAAAGAAACTCATCAAATTCCCTTACGTTCTCCTGAGACACATTTACTGGACGATGACTGAGAACGCCTTGTTCTGTACTGGTCCCGAACCAAGAATGTGGTAAGTGTTGGGGAATGTAGTAATTTCAAAAATTTTCCTACACACACGCAAGATCATGGTGATGCACAGCAACGAGAGGGGAGAGTGTTGTCTACGTACCCACGCAGACCGACTGCGGAAGCGATCACACAACGTAGAGGAAGTAGTCGTACGTCTTCCCGATCCGACCGATCCAAGCACCGTTACTCCGGCACCTCCGAGTTCTTAGCACACGTACAGCTCGATGACAATCCTCGGGCTCCGATCCAGCAAAGCGTCGAGGAAGAGTTCCGTCAGCACAACGGCGTGGTGACGATCTTGATGTTCCACTGTCGCAGGGCTTCGCCTAAGCACCGCTACAATATGATCGAGGTGGAATATGGTGGCAGGGGGCACCGCACACGGCTAAGGAACGATCTCAAGGATCAACTTGTGTGTCTATGGGGTGCCCCCTGCCCCTGTATATAAAGGATGGAGGAGGAGGAGGCCGGCCAAGGCTAGGCGCGGCCAGGATGTGGAGTCCTACTAGGACTCCAAGTCCTAGTAGGAGTCCACCAAGAGGGGAGGAAGGGAGAAGGAAGTGGAGGAGTAGGAAAGGTGGCCGGCCCCCTTTTCCCTAGTCCAATTCGGACTAGAGGGGAGGGGGGGGGGCGCAGCAGGCCTTTTCTCCTCTTCCCACTAAAGCCCATCAAGGCCCAATACTTCTCCCAGCGAATTCCCGTAACTCTCCGGTACTCCGAAAAAATACCCGAATCACTCGGAACCTTTCCGAAGTCTGAATATAGTCGTCCAATATATCGATCTTTACGTCTCAACCATTTCGAGACTCCTCGTCATGTCCCCGATCTCATCCAGGACTCCGAACTCCTTCGGTACATCAAAACTCATAAACTCATAATATAACTATCATCGAAACCTTAAGCGTGCGGACCCTACGGTTCGAGAACAATGTAGACATGACCAAGACACGTCTCCGGCCAATAACCAATAGCGGGACCTGGATGCCCATATTGGTTCCTACATATTCTACGAAGATCTTTATCGGTCAGACCGCATAACAACATACGCTGTTCCCTTTGTCATCGGTATGTTACTTGCCCGAGATTCGATCGTCGGTATCCAATACCTAGTTCAATCTCGTTACCGGCAAGTCTCTTTACTCGTTCCGTAATTCATCATCTCGCAACTAACTCATTAGTTGCAATGCTTGCAAGGCTTATGTGATGTGCATTACCGAGAGGGCCCAGAGATACCTCTCTGACAATCGGAGTGACAAATCCTAATCTCGAAATACGCCAACCCAACATCTACCTTTGGAGACACCTGTAATGCTACTTTATAATCACCCAGTTACGTTGTGACATTTGGTAGCACCCAAAGTGTTCCTCCGGCAAACGGGAGTTGCATAATCTCATAGTCATAGGAACATGTATAAGTCATGAAGAAAGCAATAGCAACATACTAAACGATCGGGTGCTAAGCTAATGGAATGGGTCATGTCAATCAGATCATTCAACTAATGATGTGATCCCGTTAATCAAATAACAACTCTTTGTCCATGGTTAGGAAACATAACCATCTTTGATTAATGAGCTAGTCAAGTAGAGGCATACTAGTGACACTCTGTTTGTCTATGTATTCACACATGTATTATGTTTCCGGTTAATACAATTCTAGCATGAATAATAAACATTTATCATGAAATAAGGAAATAAATAATAACTTTATTATTGCCTCTAGGGCATATTTCCTTCAGTCTCCCACTTGCACTAGAGTCAATAATCTAGATCACATCACCATGTGATTAACATCGATAGTTCACATCATCATGTGATTAACACCCATAGTTTACATCGCCATGTGACCAACACCCAAAGGGTTTACTAGATTCAGGATAGTGACACATCCTGTCTTTGTTTAGTGTTGGAGTTACTGGCCACTACCGCTTGCACAAGCTATTCAAACTCACTGCCTGAATCAGTTCGATTTCTTGAGTCTCAACTACAAGCTGAAAGACATCGATCAGCTGTGCTGCGACAAGAAGCGGAAGGACTGCAGAAGTCCCTGGAGCATTCAGATGCATACTTTCTGGTGCAACAGCAAGCGTTGGAGGATTTTAGCGCCAAACAGGACCAAACTAATCAGCTTGCTAAGCTTATTGCCAGCATGGTGGATACCCAGGATAATGTTTCTTGAGCTCTTCTGAAGTTGTTTCAGTTATGCTCTTGTTTTGCTGCCACGTTTATTTGCATTGGTGGCCAATTTTGATGGCCAGTGTATATGATATGCTGCTTTGTTCCCTATATTTGCACTGGTGGCGAACTTTGATGCCCAGTGGATGTAATATGTGTAATAGCCGTGATAGCCTAGCGTTAGTTGTTTGCTTATTTATTTCCTTGTTGTCTTGTTTATTTGTTTGCTTGTAGTCATTGCAGTTCTTTTTCCACGGTTAACTAGTGGCTGCAATAACCTATTTTTTAAAACTAGGCCACAATAACCATGGGCTAATATTTACTGTAGTGACACTAGGCCTCCTACGGGCCGTAGAAACAGTGGGCCTTCTACGGGCCGTAGAAACAGTAGGCCTTCTACGGGCCATAGAAACAATGGGCCTTCTACAGGCCGTATCATCAATGGGCCTTATACGGGCCGTATGATCGATTGGCCAAAGATGGGACAATAACAAGCCGCATTATGGCCGTAAATGGGCTAGAGTTGGAACCGTCCGTTCATGCGCCGACCGTAATGGGCCATCGTTAATAGCCGTATTTGATGACGCTATGAAAACGGCCCAATGTATTAATGGACCACAAACGGGCCGACTATAACCATGGGCTGAATTTGGCCCACAAGCAGAAAATGACAGTAACGGGCCGTAAGTAACGAATGCTGGAAATGAGCCCAAGAATAAATGGGCTCTGAGAAGGCCGAAAGATAACATGGGCTGGAAACGGCCCAACGGAATAACGGGCCGTTAATGGGTATAAAGTGATACACTGTTCATTACGGGCCAGTTTCACCACATGCCGTTAATGGGTGTAAAGTGATACACTGTTCATTATGGGCCAGTTTCACCACGGGCCGTTAATAGGCCAAGAGTTACATAGGGCCTCATATGGGCCGAAAGACGTCAAGGGCCATACATGGGCCAGAAGTGAAAACGGGCTGGAATCATATTGGATGGCCTAGATGACGCTACTGGGCCTAATTCGGATAGGGCATAACGGGCCTTGGGTTAGTGGGATGTAAATGGGCTATATGCGAACAGGCCGTTAACAGGCTTTCCATGGGCCGGCCCGCCACCTTTTGACCAAGTTAAACAGGCCATCCTTTTCACAGGAATGGGCCTTTGTTGGGCGGTGCCACGTGTCGACGTATCATAGGCGCCTATCTGACCCACTAACGAGCTGAAACGTGTTTTGTCCGGCCAATAAGAATTTTACACGTGGAAATTTCCCATTGGTCGGGGCTGTTAACGGGTTATCGGATCCAAAACCCAACCAGATAGCTTAACGGTGTTCCGTTACGGTGGATGCCACATGTCGGTCACCCTTGACGAAAGCACTTCTGTGACACGCGATTTATCGTCATGGAAGTGGACACTTCCATGATGATAATTTTGGTAATGTCACGGAACACTTCTACGACAGCACAGGTATGACTATCTTGATTCTGTCATAAATTTGTCATGGATATACATGGATGACAAAAAAGCGACCTAATGTGACAAACACGTATCATCACGGAAGTGTATTTTTTTGTAGTGTATGGACCCGTAGGTCTGAAATAAACTACTCACACTTCATCAGAGGGGCTTGGATGATGATGTAGAAGCCCTCCGAGATCGATGCCCCCTCCGGCGGAGCTCCGGAACAGGCCCCAAGATGGGATCTCATGGATACAGAAAGTTGCGGCGGTGGAATTAGGTTTTTGGCTCCGTCCCCGATCGTTTGGGGGTACGTGGATATATATAGGAGGAAGAAGTACGTCGGTGGAGCTTCGAGGGGCCCACGAGGCAGGGGGCACGCCCTAGGGGGAGCCCTCCACCCTCGTGACCGCCTCGTGGCTTTCTTGACGAAGGGTCGAAGTCTCCTGGATCTTATCTGATGAGAAAATCACGTTTCCGAAGGTTTCATTCCGTTTGGACTCCGTTTGATATTCTGTTTCTCCGAAACACTGAAATAGGCAAAAAACAACAATTCTGGGCTGGGCCTCCGGTTAATAGGTTAGTCCCAAAAATAATATAAAAGTGGAAAATAAAGCCCAATATAGTCCAAAACAGTAGATAATATAGCATGGAGCAATCAAAAATTATAGGCACGTTGGAGACGTATCAAGCATCCCAAGCTTAATTCCTGCCCGTCCTCGAGTAGGTAAATGATAAAAACAGAATTTTTGATGCGGAGTGCTACTTGGCATAATTTTAATGTAATTCTTCTAAATTGTGGTATGAATATTCATATCCGAAAGATTTAAGACAAAAGTTCATATTGACATAAAAATGATAATACTTCAAGCATACTAACTAAGCAATTATGTCTTATCAAAATAACATGGCCAAAGAAAGTTCATCCCTACAAAATCATATAGTTTAGTCATGTTTCATTTTCTTCACACAAGAATGCTATCATCATGCACAACCCCGATGACAATCCAAGCAATTGTTTCATACTTTAGTAATCTCAAACCTATAAACTTTCATGCAATATATGAGCGCGAGCCATGGACATAGCACTATGGGTGGAATAGAACATAGTGAGGGGGGTTATGTGGAGAAGACAAAAAGGAGAAAGTCTCACATCAATGAGGCTAATCAATGGGCTATGGAGATGCCCACCGATTGATGTTAATGCAAGGAGTAGGATTGCCATGCAACGGATGCACTAGAGCTATAAATGTATGAAAGCTCAACAAAAGAAACTAGTGGGTGTGCATCCAACTTGCTTGCTCATGAAGACCTAGGGCACTTGAGGAGGCCCATTGTTGGAATATACAAGCCAAGTTCTATAATGAAAAATTCCCACTAGTATAAGAAAGTGATAACATGAGAGACTCTCTACTATGAAGATCATGGTGCTACTTTGAAGCACAAGTTTTGTAAAAGGATAGTAACATTATCCCTTCTCTCTTTTTCTCTCATTTTTTTGGGCCTTCTCTTTTTTATGGCCTTTCTCTTTTTTTGGGCCTTCTCTTTTTTATGGCCTTTCTTTTTTTATACCTCACTTGGGACAATGCTCTAATAATGATGATCATCACACTTCTATTTATTTACAACTCAATGATTACAACTCGATACTAGAACAAAGATGACTCTATATGAATGCCTCCGGCGGTGTACCGAGATATGCAATGAACCAAGAGTGACATGTATGAAAGAATTATGGACGGTGGCTTTGCCACAAATACTATGTCAACTACATGATCATGCTAAGCAATATGACAATGATGAATGTGTCATGATGAACGGAATGATGGAAAGTTGCATGGCAATATATCTCGGAATGGCTATGGAAATGCCATAATAGGAAGGTATGGTGGCTGTTTTGAGGAAGATATAAGGAGGTTTATGTGTGAAAGAGCATATCATATCACAGGGTTTGGATGCACTGGCGAAGTTTGCGCCAACTCTCAATGTGGGAAAGGGCAATGCACGGTACCGAAGAGGCTAGCAAGGATGGAAGGGTGAGAGTGCGTATAATCCATGGACTCAACATTAGTCACAAAGAACTCACATACTTATTGAAAAAATCTACAAGTCATCAAAAACCTCGACACTATGCGCATGCTCCTAGGGGGATAGATTGGTAGGAAAAGACCATCGCTCGTCCCCGACCGCCACTCATAAGGAAGACAATCAAATAACACCTCATGTTTCAAATTTGTTGCATAACGTTTACCATACGTGCATGCTACAGGACTTGCAAACCTCGACACAAGTATTTCTCAATTTCACAACTACTCAACTAGCATGACTTTGATATTATTACCTCCATATCTCAAAACAATCATCAAGCATCAAACTTTTCTTAGTATTCAACACACTCATAAGAAAGTTTTATTATTAATATTGCATACCAAGCATATTAGGATTTTAAGCAAATTACCATGCTATTAAGACTCTCAAAATAATCTAAGTGAAGCATGAGAGATCAATAGTTTCTATAAAACAAATCCACCACCGTGCTCTAAAAGATATAAGTGAAGCACTAGAGCAAAATTATAAAGCTTAAAAGATATAAGTGAAGCACATAGAGTATTCTATCAAATTCCAAATCATGTATGGCTCTCTCAAAAGGTGTTTACAGCAAGGATTATTGTGGTAGACTAACAAGAAAAGACTCAAATCATAAAAGACGCTCCAAGCAAAACACATATCATGTGGTGAATAAAAATATAGCTCCAAGTAAAGTTACCGATAGAAGTAGACGAAAGAGGGGATGCCTTCCGGGGAATCCCCAAGCTTTGGCTTTTAGGTGTCCTTAAATTATCTTGGGGGTGCCAGGGGCATCCCAAGCTTAGGATCTTTCCACTCCTTGTTCCATAATCCATCAAATCTTTACCCAAAACTTGAAAACTTCACAACACAAAACTTAAAGTAGAAAATCTTGTGAGCTCCATTAGCGAAAGAAAACAAAAGAACACTTCAAGGTACTGTAATGAACTCATTCTTTATTTATATTGGTGTTATACCTAATGTATTCCAACTTCTCTATGGATTATAAACTATTTTACTAGACATAGATTCATCAAAATAAGCAAACAGCACACGAAAAACAGAATCTGTCAAAAACAGAATAGTCTGTAGTAATCTGTAGCTAGCGCAATATCTGGAACCCCAAAAATTCTAAAATAAATTTCTGGACGTGAGGAATTTATCTTTTAATAATCTGCAAAAATAATTAACTAAATATCACTCTCGAAATAAAAATGACAGCAGTTCTCGTGGGCGCTAAAGTTTCTGTTTTTTTACAGCAAGTTCAACAAGACTTTCCCCAAGTCTTCCCAACGGTTCTACTTGGCACAAACACTAATTAAACACAAAAAACACAACCAAAACAGAGGTTACATAATTTATTTATTACTTAACAGGAGCAAAAAGCAAGTAATAAAAATAAAATTGGGTTGCCTCCCAACAAGCGCTATCGTTTAACCCCCCTAGCTAGGCATAACAAGCAAGAATAGATGTAGGTATTGCCATCTTTGTAGGCAATCCATAAGTGGCTCTCATGATAGATTCATATGGTAATTTTATTTTGTTTCTATGAAAGTGTTCCATTCCCTTTTTGAATGGAAATTGAAATCTAATATTCCCTTCCTTCATATCAATAATTGCACCAACCGTTCTAAGGAAAGGTCTACCAAGAATAATAGGGCAAGAAGGATTGCAATCTATATTAAGAACGATAAAATCTACGGGCACATAATTACTATTTGCAACAATAAGAACATCATTAATTATTCCCATAGGTTTCTTAATAGTGGAATCTGCAAGATGCAAGTTTAGAGAGCAATCATCAAAATCACGGAAATCCAGCAAATCACACAAAGTTTTGGGAATAGTAGAGACACTAGCACCCAAATCACACAAAGCATAAAACTCATAATTTTTAATTTTAGTTTTAATAGTAGGTTCCCACTCATCATAAAGTTTTCTAGGGATAGAAACTTCCAATTCAAGTTTTTCTTCATAAGATTGCATCAAGGCATCAACGATATGTTTAGTAAACGCTTTATTTTGACTATAAGCATGGGGAGATTTTAGCACGGATTGCAGCAAGGAAATACAATCAATTAAAGAGCAATTTTCATAATTAAATTCCTTGAAATCCAATATAGTGGGTTTAGCAACATATAGGGTTTTAATTTCTTCAATCCCACTTTTATCTAATTTAGCATCAAGATCAACAAATTCCGAATTCTTAGAACGCCTTCTAGGTAAAGGTGGATCATATTCAGTCCCATCATTATCAAGATTCATATTACAAAACAAAGATTTAATAGGGGACGCATCAATAACTTTTAGATCTTCATCATTATTTTCATAGGAACTAGACGAACACGCTTTTATAAAGGCATCTTTCTTAGCACATATCCTAGCAGTTCTTTCTTTGCACTCGTCAATGGAAATTCTCATGGATTTGAGAGACTCATTGATATCATGCTTAGGTGGAATAGATCTAAGTTTCAAAGAATCAACATCAAGAGAAATTCTATCAATGTTCCTAGCCAAATCATCAATCTTAAGCAATTTTTCTTCAATCATAGCATTAAAATTCTTTTGTGAAGAAATAAATTCTTTAATATTAGATTCAAAATCAGAGGGCATCTTATTATAATTTCCATAAGAATTTTTTTAGGAATTACCATAATTATTAGAGGGATTACTAGGATAAGGCCTAGGATTGAAATTTCCTCTATACGCATTGTTACCAAAATTGTTCCTACCAACAAAATTCACATCCATAGATTCATTATTATTCTCAATCAAAGTAGACAATGGTACATCATTAGGATCAGAAGAAACACTCTTATTAGCAAATAATTTCATAAGTTCATCCATCTTTCCACTCAAAACATTTATTTCTTCTATCGCATGCACCTTTTCAGTAGATCTTTCAGTATGTTATTGAGAATAATTAACCATAATATTATCTAGTAGTTTAGTAGCTTCTCCTAAGGTGATTTTCATAAAAGTGCCTCCCGCGGCCGAATCTAAAAGATATCTACAAGCAAAATTCAATCTGGCATAAATTTTTTGTATAATCATCCACAAATTCAAACCATGAGTAGGGCAATTACGTATCATTAATTTCATTCTCTCCCAAGCTTGTGCAACATGTTCATGATCAAGTTGCTTAAAATTCATAATATCGTTTCTAAGAGAGATGATCTTAGCAGGAGGAAAATACTTAGAGATAAAAGCATCTTTGCACTTGTTCCAAGAATTAATACTATTTTTAGGCAAAGATGAAAACCAAGCTTTAGCACAATCTCTAAGAGAAAAAGGAAATAGCTTCAATTTAACAATATCATTATCGACATCTTTTTTCTTTTGCATGTCACACAAATCAACGAAGCTATTAAGATGGGTAGCGGCATCTTCATTAGGAAGGCCGGAGAACAGATCTTTCATGACAAGATTCAACAAAGCAGTATTAATTTCACAAGATTCAACATCGGTAAGAGGAGGAGTCGGAGTGCTAAGGAAATCATTATTGTTGGTATTGGTGAAGTCACACAATTTAGTATTATCTTGAGCCATCGCGAGAGACAAGCAATCCAACACACGAGCAAATAAAAAGCAAACGGGCAAAAAGAGGCAAATAGAGAGAGAGGGAGGATAGAGAGAGAGGGTGAATAAAACGGAAAGGGTGAAGTGGGGGAGAGGAAAATGAGAGGCAAATGGCAAATAATGTAATGCGGGAGATAGGGATTGTGATGGGTACTTGGTATGTTGAGAGGGTGAATAAAACGGAAAGGGTGAAGTGGGGGAGAGGAAAATGAGAGGCAAATGGCAAATAATGTAATGCGGGAGATAGGGATTGTGATGGGTACTTGGTATGTTGACTTTTGCGCAGACTCCCCGGCAACGGTGCCAGAAATTCTTCTTGCTACCTCTTGAGCACTGCGTTGGATTTCCCCGAAGAGGAAGGGATGATGCAGCAAAGTATCGTAAGTATTTCCCTCAGTTTTTGAGAACCAAGGTATCAATCCAGTAGGAGGCTACGCTCGAGTCCCTCGTACCTACACAAAAACAATAGCTCAATGCAACCAACGCGCTTAGGGGTTGTCAATCCCTTCACGGTCACTTATGAAAGTGAGATCTGATAGAGATGATAAATAATATTTTTGGTATTTTTGGTATAGAGATGCAAAGTAAATAAAGTAAAAGCAAAGCAATAATAAAGTGATGGAGATTGATATGATGAGAAAGAGACCCGGGGGCCATAGGTTTCACTAGTGGCTTCTCTCAAGAGCATAAGTATTATACGATGGGCCAACAAATTACTGTTGAGCAATTTACAGAATTGAGCATAGTTATGGGAATATCTAGGTATGATCATGTTTATAGGCATCACGTCCGAGAAAAGTAGACCGAAACGATTCTGCATCTACTACTATTACTCCACTCATCGACCGCTATCCAGCATGCATCTAGAGTATTAAGTTAAAACAGAGTAACGCCTTAAGCAAGATGACATGATGTAGAGGGATAGTTTCATGCAATATGATAAAAAACCCATCTTGTTATCCTTGATGGCAACGATACAATACGTGCCTTGCTGCCCCTTCTGTCACTGGGAAAGGACATCGCAAGATCGAACCCAAAGCTAAGCACTTCTCCCATGGCAAGAACAACCAATCTAGTAGGCCAAACCAAACTGATAACTCGAAGAGACTTGCAAAGATAACCAATCATACATAAAAGAATTCAGAGAAGATTCAAATATTATTCATAGATAGACTTGATCATAAACCCACAATTCATCGGTCTTAACAAACACACCACAAAAAGAAGATTACATCGAATAGATCTCCACGAGAGAGGGGGAGAACATTGTATTGAGATCCAAAAAGAGAGAAGAAGCCATCTAGCTACTAGCTATGGACCCGTAGGTTTGAAATAAACTACTCACACTTCATCGGAGGGGCTTGGATGATGATGTAGAATCCCTCCGTGATCGATGCCCCCTCCGGCGGAGCTCCGGAACAGGCCCCAAGATGGGATCTCATGGATACAGAAAGTTGCGGCGGTGGAATGAGGTTTTTGGCTCCGTCCCCGATCGTTTGGGGGTACGTGGATATATATAGGAGGAAGAAGTAAGTCGGTGGAGCTTCGAGGGGCCCACGAGGCAGGGGGCGCGCCCTAGGGGGGGCGCCCTCCACCCTCGTGACCGCCTCGTGGCTTTCTTGACGGAGGGTCCAAGTCTCCTGGATCTTATCTGATGAGAAAATCACGTTTCCGAAGGTTTCATTCCGTTTGGACTCCGTTTGATATTCTGTTTCTCCGAAACACTGAAATAGGCGAAAAAAACAGCAATTCTGGGCTGGGCCTCCGGTTAATAGGTTAGTCCCAAAAATAATATAAAAGTGGAAAATAAAGCCCAATATAGTACAAAACAGTAGATAATATAGCATGGAGCAATCAAAAATTATAGATACGTTGGAGACGTATCACCCATCCATGTTGGCCTTCATCCAGTCGATTTTTGGTGGCTGCCATGCTTCTGGCACCGGTTTGATGCCGTCTCCGGCCTTCTTCTTCACCACTTCGTTCCACTCATCCATGAATGAGGACACAGATACAACAATATCATGTGCTGCCTTGATGTAGACTCCCTCCCTCGTCTCATTCCGAGCTAGCCATAAGCCGTAGACACCCTGCATCAACATTTCCCGCTCCTCGTCCCTGGCGTCTCCTACTTATCGCTCGCGTTGCTCTAGGGGGGTGGCACGGGCGATCTACATCTCAGCTGCCGCTGCCCCGCTCCCTTCACCTTCGTCCCCTGCCGTTGCCGGAGGAAGCCACCGGGCTAAGCCTGTGTGGCTGACGGCGGCGGCGGGCCTTTATCTCCTCGCGTGGCGAGTGGCAGTGAGGGCCTTTCATCCCCATGCGATGGGATCACCGGCTGCTGTAGATCGGCGGCCCTGGACGTCGAGGTGCACGTGGCGGAGAGGGACGCCGGGGCGGCGGCCTCGGTCTTCTTCAACGACCTTGGCGACCGTTGTGGCCGCGAGGGCGGCACGACGGCTTGATGTTGGGAGCCGGCGGGTGATGGCATGGGGGGCCGTCATTCTTCCTAATAAAGGCGGCGGTCCTAGGGTTCCTCTCACGTTAAGACGAAGATATGCTTGATGCTTGTCCTCCTTGATCTGGCCGGAGTGTCAAGTTCCAGAAGGCTCCGCTGGCGAACTCCCATGGGCGCCTCATGCCTGGAGATTGTTAGATCGGATGGGATTCGGTCCTGCGCACCCAAGTTTTTATCCGACCATTTGGTTTATGGAGGGAGCGGCGCGCGAAGCTCTGCTACTTGTTGTCATCATGGGACATGTATTTTTCGTTCCATGATGAAGTCAGAGGCAGAGAATGTCATGGAAGCTGTGATCTGAGGACTACTAAAGGTGGTTCGAGTCTTTGCGGTGACGAGGAATTTGCTTGGTGTTTCGGGACTCGTAGCGGCGGCATGCAAGTGGGGGCTACAACACAGGAGAAGTTCAAGTTCTTACCTTTCAGGGTGAAAATCCAAGGTATGGCCTTAATGGGTAGTGCCTGGTAATGACCGTTTTGAAGGCATTGTTTTGAGAGCGTGGACTTTCTTCAGGGTGAAAACCTATGATCTATGATCAGGCAACGACGGTGCTTGTGCACTTTTTCCTTTTTGGAGGCGTCGTTTTTGGAGAATTTAGACTTCAGGTGTTGTGCTGGTGGTGTTTGTACTGCTGCTTCAAGGACTAGATCACTGTAGCGGGACTTTTATTTTTGAGCTTCTTCTAATTTATTTTTGGATGTGTGCATCCATAGTGCCAGTAGGGTATTGCGTTGTTGCAGAGGCTGGGTGTAATTGGTATCTCCGTGATATTAATATATTCCCTTTATCGAAGAAAATCCAGCTCCAGAGCCATCGACCAACAACATGATTAGTAGTTATCCCGTCCGGTGGGTACGCAGGTGCAACACCTCTCCTCTCAGCCAGCTCCTGCCAGAACAACTTCAAGTGATAGCAGTTCCAAAACCGGTGAATCAGTGTCTCCTCTCGTGCACAAACCGAACAGAAAATTCCTGGCTTAATCCTTCTCCGGTGCAGCCTGGATCCAGTGGCCAAACCATTGGACATGAGCCTCCATGTGTGGACCCTTAATTTTATTAGGCACGTGAGAATTCCACATGGCCAGCCAGTTTCTACGAGTCTCCACCGACGACGACGACCCCGGCCGTCCAGACACCGCCCTTCTCATGTTCATGGCCAAGTGATACGCAGATCGAACTGTAAACTCGTCGTCTTTAGTGTAGTTCCATGCCAAGAAATCCTCCACGCCATTCCCTCCAACGGGTATTTGTCTAATATCAGAAGCATCTTCAGCAGTAAACATAGCAGATCTTCATAGAATATGTAGGAGGCAATATGAGCATCTAGGTTTCACTATTGGTTATTAACCGGAGATGTGTCTCGGTCATGTCTACATAGTTCTCGAACCCGTAGGGTCCGCACGCTTAACGTTCGATGATGATTTGTATTATGAGTTATGTGATTTGATGACCGAAGATTGTTCAGAGTCCCGGATGAGATCACGGACATGACAAGGAGTCTCGAAATGGTCGAGACATAAGGATTGATATATTGGACGATGTTATTCGGAGACCGGATGAGTTCCGAGAGGTACCGAATAATTATGGGAGTACCGGAGGGTTATCAGAACCGGGGGGAACTAATGGTCCTTTATGGGACTTAGTGGGGAGAGAGGAAGGGCCACAAGGGGCTAGCCGCGCACCCCCCTTGGGTCCGAATTGGACTAGGGGAAGGGGGCAGCACCCCCTTTCCTTCCCTTCCCCTCTCCCTTCCTTATTCCCCCTTTCCTCCAGGTGGAATCCTACTAGGACTTGGAGTCCTAGTAGGACTCCCTCCTCCTGGCGCGCCATACAAGGCCGGCCGGCCTTCCCCTTCCCTCTTTTATATACGAGGGCAAGGGGCACCCTAGAACACACAAGTTTCTCTTAACCATGTGCGGTGCCCCCCCTCCACAGTTACACACCTCGGTCATATCGTCAAAGTGCTTAGGCGAAGCCCTGCGCCGGTAACTTCATCATCACCACCGCCACACCATCGTGCTAACGGAACTCTCCCTCGTCCTCAACTAGATCAAGAGATCGAGGGATGTCATCGAGATGAACAAGTGTTGAACACGGAGGTGCCATACGTTCGGTGCTTGGATTGGTTGGATCGCGAAGACGTTGGACTACATCAACCGCATTACTAAACGCTTCTGCTTTCGGTCTACGAGGGTACATGGACACACTCTCCCCGCTTGTTTCTATGCTTCTCCTAGATAGATCTTGCATGATCGTAGGAATTTTTTTGAAATACTACTTTACCCAATAGGGAGACCCCCGGCCAGCAGATCACCCCATCTTCTTCTCCGGCGTGGCTTCCGCCGCCGCCTTCGACGAGTCCGGAGTCACCGTTCGCCCCATCTTGGCAGCAGTCTTGCCGTTGTCCCTCTCTGCCATTAGCACCGCCCCTAGCAGAGGACAGCCCCCCCGATCCAGCGACTAGGATACGCCGTCGCAACCCTAGCCGTCGTCGGAATCAAAACCACCCCAGCAGAAAACCCTAACCCTAGTGTTGAAGCATGATCGCCCTGCAATCGCCTCCAGCCGCCTCAGCGCTTTCCCCATGGTGGACCCGTTGTTTTTAAGTCACTATATCCTCCAAATGTTGTATTCCTGCCTTTTTCCTGGACCTCGTTCCTGTCCTGTAACGCGATTGTCACCGAGATTTTTGGCAGACCAAAATCACAGTGGGCCCTTGGACCAACACAAACGCCGGCATCCTTATCCTAGACCCGGCTCGCGAGCGCTATGTCTCACATTAAGCAAGAATGAAGGTTCTCTGGGAGGTCCTAGTCATCGCCTTAAGCGCCCTGAAGCGAACTGGCGCTCGCATGAGAACTAGTTGGCTGGGTTGTATTGCACAAAAATACTTTAGCGCAAAAACCACCAAAAAAGGGGCGCGACATGGGGAATCGAACTCAGGCCGCACCTCTCACGAAAGAGTTCGCATACCACTGCACCACTCACCTACTAATCATTGATGGCAGCGCGCACAACTTACAAACTATTATAGTGGCGCTATTTGAAAGAAAACAAGTTCACTAATATGAAAAAAAGTTTCAGCAATTCCTTTTTTGAAAAAAGGTTGACGAATTTAAAAGATAAAAGTCACAAAAAGGCAAAAGAGTTCATTGATCTTTAATAAAAGTTCATTCCATTTGAAAAAAGTTCATCAAATTTACAAAAAGGTTCATCTAATTTGAAAAAAGATCATCATAATCGAAAAAAGTTCATCGAATCTAAAAAAAGTTCATCAATTTTAAAAAAAGTTCATCGATTTTGAAAAAAGTTCATCGAATCTAAAAGAAAATTCATCGAATTTGAAAAAAGTTCATCACAATTGAAAAAAGTTCACCGAATCTAAAAAAAAAGTTCATCGAATTTGAATTAAAGTTCAGTGGATTTGACAAAAAAGTTCATCGAATTAGAAAGACGTTCTTCAAATTTGTAAAAAGTTCGTCGAATTTGAGAAAAGTACATCAAAAGTTAAAAATGAAAGGAAAAAGAAAAAGAAAAAGAAAAAAGGAAAAAAGGAAAGAATAAAAGAAGTTGAACGTTGATTCTTAGCAGATCCGATATAGTGGCGGGTTGGTAAACATAGGGTGGTAATACGAGGGAGGTCTCTGGTTTGAATCAGCAGGAGCACATTGTTTTTGCGATTTAAGAAATGAGAAGAAAGGTTTAAACGGGCCTGCCCAGCTACCGGGAGGTGGTGTGCGCTGCATGCCCCCGTTAATGAAATGCACATTAACCGGCGCTTGCAGCGCCGAATAGGATTTGCTAGGTTCTCTTGCTGAAGGGGTCTACAGTAATGGGTCGGGCCCACTCGCACATAGTAAATACATGAAAAGATAGGTGAAAAGGAAGCGCGAACGGGATTCGAACATTTGTCTCCTGGTTGAGGGTGTTAGAGAGTAAAACGAAAGACAAAAGGAAGAGATGTAAAATGGAATCCTTGTTCTCATTGATGATGGGTTACACATATATATAGGCCCGAAGGGCTGTCTCCGAAGGGACACAAGGCAACCGCCCCCTTTAGGAAAAGTAGGGATTAATAGGATTAATTAAATCCTAACACTCCCCCTAATCCATGCTTGTTAGTGTAAGTATCATCATCTTGAGAAGCTCCTCCAAAAACCTTGTGGGAAAAATATGAGGAGATAGGTGTTCCATATGTTGCAAAAACTCCTTCAAACCTAGTGGGAAAAATAAGGAGAAAATGATGCAACATATAATGGTTATTGTCTCTTTTAACACAATACGAGAAAAACCCATAGAGTTTAGAGGACAATAAATATGTCATATACACTTTCCTAAAAAACCCGGTGGGGAAAACCGCAAGTATGACATATGATCTCATGTTGATATTACCTCATTAAAAACCTTTATGAGAACCTGTAAAGTAAACTAATGAATGGAAAAAGAGTATAATATGATGCATTGAACATGAACAATTCAGGAAGATACTCCCCCTGATTCTTGCAAAATTCGAAGTCGTCACATACCAAAACATAGAAGTTGGTAGAGACCCGCTGAACAAATCAGTCGCATGATTTGAGTTGCAAGATATGCAATATAGTGATATTGCTTATTACGTAACCTGTTTGCATCCGGGCAACACAAGAAACATTATCATTGTGATAATGGTTGGTGAATGTAGCCATGAGGTTTGATTTGAAGACTCTTCATGTGAGGGCTACCACACCTAGTAGGAACACTAAACTTGTCTATGATCTGGCATAGTGGGGATCTGATTGATATATCCAATGATATTGGTGTCCAGATTTCTCCGAAACTGAAAAACCAAGACAAGATGTTTCATGCCTTGGAGATATTGAAATATATTCTTGAGTACCAACTAGTTGTGTTTGGTGGATCTAATGGCATTATGGAACTTTGAGTCCCAATATCTCATTTCCATCATCTCTTGGTCTAATAGATCTTTCTTTACGTCTAGAGAATGAACTACCATGGGAGTTATGGATAGATAAGATTTGTCCACAATGAATTTCCCCAATATATTTTGGATATAAACAACATAGTATACCACAATGTATGAATAAAGGTGCTCAAGTTGTAGTAACGAGCGGTATTTTGGTTTACCCAAATCCTTCATTCAAAGTCCGTCAGATAGATGATTACATGTGTCATCTGTAGCGACCAGACCTCAAACAGTCTGATCTCTGTGCTCCGGTGTCATCCCTAGATCAGTAATGCTGACACCACACAGTACTCGGAGGATTTATAGCAGAGTAGCAATCACACACTTATTACATCGAGTGTCTCAAAAGAGAACTTCTTACAATAAATTTGGCTTAAGGCCATCTAATAACGATAACAGCGGAAGGCTTGGAAGATAAGTGAGTCCATCAACTCCAACGGCATCACTGAGTATAGAACCACGACCTAAAACTCCTTAATCATCGTCTGAAAAGTCTGCAACATTAACGTTGCAGCCCGAAACGGGTCAGCACATGGAATATGCTGGCAAGGTAACACATAGAGAATAATGGAATGAAACAGCTATACTATATGCATATTTGGCTGGTGGAAGGCTCTATGATTACTGTTTTGCGTAAAGCCAATTTTTCCCTACTTCAAAGGAATAAAATTTAATTACTATCATGGTGGTTGTTAAACATTGAGAATGGTTGACAGCATTCTCAATCCCAATTAAGCATCATCTTTAACATAACCCAACAAAATTAATTTAGAGTAACATGTTGAGATTCACATGATAATCCAAGTACTAGATACTCAAGATGTCCATAACCGGGGACACGGCTAACCATGATTAGTTTATTACACTCTGCAGAGGTTTGCGCACTTTTCCCCACAAGACTCGATCGCCTCCGTTTGGTTTCTCGCACTACAGGGTGTTTGAGAAGACGGATGACCGAGACATAGTCTTTCAGAAGCGCTAGCACCTTACGATCGGGTAGACTGTACCACCTATATCCCCTACATCTGCTAGTCTACCACTGTAAGAGTTCGCACGACTTAGTCAACTATGCTAGAGCCCATAATAGCTTGTGGCTGCACACGGAAGTTTCTAGTATGAATAGTCTCATGATCCCTTTGAGCCTGGGTGGCGGTCCAAAAGAAAAGCAGGCAAGTCCTGGAATATCCAGGTGCCTCAATCCACCCAGATGTGTGTTTAAGTTGCCACCTTAGATAAACCATTAATTAACAATCTCACATCTGTCATGGATATCACTCACCCAATCCACGTCTACTAGCATAGCATGGCATAATAAGCAAACGTAGAGTAACTCCCAAAGGTTTGATAATAAACAGGTAATAGGTACTACCTCATCTACTTCCCATCCCACAATTTAATTAGATCTTATCATGCAATGTGTGAGGATTGATCTAATGCAATAAAACTGGGTAGTAGAAAAGGTATGATCAAAGTGTTACTTGCCTTGCTGATGATCCGCGAAACCTAACGATTCGAAGTAACAGGCGGCGCACTCCGGGTACTCTATCACAAACAAACAAACAAACAAGCATACAATAAGCAATCGTCTAATGCACAGGTAAAACTCAAATAAGAGATCTCACCAGAAGGTTCAACTTAAGAACTCCGGTTGGCAAAAGAATCAAATCGAACGAAGCAACGAAAATCCAACGGCGAAAGAAAACAACTTCGTTCTAGTAATCTGGATCTAGGGCAAATTTTACAATAGCAAAATCCTGTTTAAGTTGGTTAAACGAATAGAGGGTTTCGAGACGAATCCCTAGGCGCTTGAATCGCCTAATTCCGATAAACGAGCGAAAAGTTAAACTAAAACGAAAATCGGATCAGGAATCGCGATCAGAAAAATCGCGGATTTAATCCGAGAAAAAGAAAAACGACGAACGCCGAATTTTTTTCCTCTTTTTTTCGGCACGGAAAACGAGGCGCGACGAACCTCGGCGGCGGGATCCGGCGGCGGCGGCGGTGGCGGCTAGGGCGGGGCTAGGGTTTGGGGCTGTCTAGGGTTTCTCCCCCCAGGGCCGGGCCTCGGCTTATAAAGGCCTCCCGGGTCGGTGTCCAGGTCGGACACGGCCCGTTAAGTCGGTTCGCATTTTTTTTATTCCGCTCGGAAGAAAAATAAAAAGAAATACTAAACGGACTCCAAAAATTCCGAAATAAATTTTCACGGGCTTCTAAAATCAAGCCGCACAAGGTGAACATTTATTTGGGACCTAAATGCAATTTTGAAAAACGCACTTTTTTTCCTAAATTCTAATAAAACACCGAAAAACTCTGAAATAAAATCTTATTTGATTTTATTATTAAATAGTCAATATTTCTTTATTTTGGTAAAGTCATTTTATTCCCTCTCTCATATTTTTGTAATAGAAATAATTGACGATAAAATAAATAAAATCAAATGATCCTATTCTCAAAATTTGAGAAAACTCAAATATGAATATAACGAAATCCCCAACTCTCTCCGTGGGTCATTGAGTTGCATAGAATTTCTAGGATCAACCAAAATGCAAAAATAAAATATGATATGCATGATGATCTAATGTATAACATTCAAATTGGAAATTTGGGATGTTACAAACCTACCCCCCTTAAGTTGAATCTCGCCCTCGAGATTCGGGTTGGCTAGAAAATAGGTGAGGGTGGTCTTTGAGCAAATCTTCCTCTCGCTCCCAGGTGGCTTCATCCTCCGTGTGGTGGCTCCCCTGAACTTTGCAAAACTTAATAACCTTGCTGCAAGTAACTCGGTTGGCAAACTCGAGAATCTTGACTGGTTTCTCCTCGTAGGTCAAATCGTTATCCAACTGAATAGTTTCCAAAGGCACTGTATCTCTCAAAGGTATGTCCGCCATCTCCGCGTGACATTTCTTTAACTGAGAAACATGGAACACATCATGAACTCCTGACAATCCTTCGGGCAATTTCAACTTGTAGGCCACTTCTCCCATACGCTCCAAAACTCGATATGGTCCTACAAATCGTGGCGCTAACTTCCCTTTAACTCCAAAACGCTTTGTTCCTCGAAGTGGAGATACTCGAAGATAAGCTCTATCTCCAACTTTGTAAACTGTCTCCTTGCGTTTAGAATCCGCATAACTCTTCTGTCTGGACTGGGCTACCTTGAGCCTATCTCGAATCAACTTCACCTTCTGTTCAGACTCTTTAATCAAGTCAGGTCCAAACAACTAGCGGTATCCAACTTCGTCCCATGACAACGGTGTCCTGCACCTCCTTCCGTACAATGCTTCGAAAGGGGCCATCTTCAAACTGGTTTGGTAACTGTTGTTGTAAGAGAACTCTGCATATGGCAAATTATCGTCCCAACTAGATCCATAATCTAGCGCACAAGCTCTCAGCATATCCTCCAAAATCTGATTGACTCTCTCGGTCTGTCCATCTGTCTGTGGATGAAAAGCTGTTCTGAATTCTAACCTGGTTCCCAAAGTTTCGTGCAACTGCTTCCAGAACTTTGAGGTAAACTGTGTTCCTCTATCTGATGCGATACTCCTTGGAACTCCATGCAGACATACGATCCTGGTCATGTATATCTTTGCCAACTTAGCACTGGTGTAAGTGGTCTTTACTGGGATGAAATGAGCTACTTTCGTCAATCGATCAACTACAACCCAAATCGAGTCATAGCCTGAATGAGTCCTGGGCAATCCCGTGATAAAATCCATGCCTAGCTTATCCCACTTCCATTCGGGTATCGGCAATGGTTGTAACAGTCCTACTGGCTTCTGATGCTCTGCCTTTACTCTCTGGCATACATCACAAACTGCTACATACTCCGCAATATCCTTCTTCATTCCGGTCCACCAGAAAATATTCTTCAAATCCAAATACATCTTGGTATTTCCTGGGTGAATTGAATACGGTGAGTCGTGTGCCTCTTGCAAAATCAACTTCCTGATCTCCGGGTCATTGGGCACGTAAACACGGTCTTCAAACCATAGGGTGTCGTGCTCATCCTCAAGAAATCCTTTAGCTTTTCCTTTGCTCAGTTCCTCCTTTATAGCGGCAATATCTTTGTCAGCTTTCTGAGCTTCTCTGATTCTATCCATCAAAGTTGACTGTATCTCCAATGCTGCTACATAGCCTCTCGGAACTCTTTCCAAACATAGTTCACGAAGATTTTCTGCTAACTCCTTGGGTATTTCTCCTGTCATTAACGTATTGACATGGTTCTTGTGGCTTAATGCGTCTGCTACTACATTGGCCTTTCCAGGATGATAGTGCAATTTCATATCATAATCCTTGATAAGCTCCAACCATCTCCTTTGTCTGAGATTTAACTCCTTCTGTGTGAAAATGTACTTCAAACTCTTATGATCCGTGTACACCTCACAATGATTTCCAATGAGAAAATGTCTCCATGTCTTCAATGCATGCACTATGGCTGCTAACTCCAAATCATGCGTGGCATAATTCAACTCATGAGGTTTCAATTGTCTTGAGGCATATGAAACAACTCTCCCTTCCTGCATAAGCACTGCTCCAAGTCCTCGACGTGAAGCGTCGCAATACACCTCATAATCCTTGGTCTGGTCTGGCAAGATCAATACTGGTGAGGTAACTAAGCGTTTCTTCAACTCCTGGAAACTAGCCTCACATTCCTCTGTCCATATGAACTTGGTATCTTTCTTCAACAACTCAGTCATAGGCTTCGCAATATTTGAGAAATTCTCAATAAATCTCCGGTAGTATCCTGCGAGTCCAAGAAAACTCCGGATCTCTCCAACTGTTGTTGGGGCTTCCCACTTGGTCACGGTTTCAACCTTAGCGGGATCTACTGCTATACCTTCTCCAGATATAACATGTCCGAGGAATCCTACTTCCTTCAACCAAAACTCACATTTGCTGAACTTGGCATATAATTGATGTTCTCTGAGCTTTCCAAGTACCAAACGCAAATGGTCCTTATGTTCCTCTTCATTCTTCGAATAAACCAGGATATCATCGATGAACACTATGACGAACTTATCCAAAAACTCCATAAACACTTTGTTCATCATGTTCATAAAATAGGCAGGTGCGTTAGTCAGACCAAATGACATAACGGTATACTCATACAGCCCATACCTGGTGGTAAAAGCTGTCTTCGGAATATCCTGTTCTCGAATCTTCAACTGGTGGTATCCTGATCACAGATCGATCTTGGAAAATACCTTAGCTCCTTGCAATCGATCAAACAGATCGTTGATCATTGGTAGTGGGTACTTGTTCTTGATCGTTACTTCATTCAATCCTCGATAATCAACAACCATCCTTAACGATCCATCCTTCTTCTCCACTAGTAGTACTGGCGATCCCCAAGGCGAAGAACTTGGGCGAATATATCCCTTATCCAGTAACTCCTTAATCTGCTTCTTAATTTCCACCAAATCCTTTGCTGGCATCCTATATGGTCTCTTTGATATTGGCCCTGTGCCTGGCAATAGCTCAATCAAAAACTCAATATCTCTATCCGGTGGCATGCCTGGCAACTCCTCTGGAAATACATCAGGGAAATCCCTTACCACTGGTACTTCCTCCTGCACAACTCCTGTTAGGCAATTTACTTGAGTCCTCTTTGGCTCATGCCGGGATACATACTTGATCCTTCTCCCTTCTGGTGTTGTAAGCAAAATTGACTTACTAGTACATTCAATATTCCCTTCATACTTTGATAACCAATCCATGCCTAATATCACATCCAATCCTTGGGATTCCAATACTATTAGGTCTGAGGGAAAAACATAGTTACCAATCCTTAATGGTAACCGATCACACCATAGACTAGCCACATACTCTGCTCCGGGCGAGGTTACTAACATGGGTGACCTAAGGGCTTGGGTTGGTAGGTTATACTTATCCACAAATCCCCTTGAGATGTATGAATGCGATGCACCAGTATCAAAAAGAACGAGTGCAGTAAATGACTTAACCAAAAACTTACCCATTACTGCATCGGGCTGAGCTTCAACCTCCTCCACGCTAACGTGGTTCACCTGTCCCCTGTTAAAAGGGTTCGGCTTCTTCCCAGAACTTCAATTGCTATTTCCATTTTGCAATTCAGGACATTCATTTGCATAATGTCCGGTCTTCGAACACTTAAAGCAAGTGACTTGGCTCAAGTCCTTCTTGGCTGGGGTTGAGGGGTTGGTGCGGTTCTGGCCGTTGCTTCCTCCGTTGCCATTTCCATTCTTGGTGCCATTGTGATTGTGCGAGCTACCTCCTTCGTGGGTATGCTGAAAATGTCCTCCCGGTCTAGGGGTAAAACGTGGCTTCTGCTGAGCTCCTGAATTGTACTTTCCTTGTCCATACTTCCTCTTGCGATTCTCAATTTGCTGATGCTTCCCGTCAATCATAAGAGCACGATCTACCAATTCCTGGTAGTTTTTGAAGGTTGCTACCATCAACCGCATGCTCAGCTCATCATTCAGTCCTTCCAGAAAATTCTCCTACTTAGCTGCATCCGAAGCAACGTCATCTGGGGCATAACATGCTAGCTTACTAAATTCCTCCACATACTGGCCAACTGTCCTTCCTCCTTGGCGCAAGTTGCGAAACTCACGCTTCTTCATGGCCATAGCTCCTGCTGAAACATGTGCAGTATGAAAAGCCTGCTGAAACTGGTCCCATGTGACAGTGTCGACAGGGAAAGTGGCTGTGAAATTCTCCCACCATGATGCTGTGGGTCCTTCTAGCTAATGTGCGGCAAACTTCACCTTCTCCGCATCTGTGCATCCTGCTGTGGTCAACTCCCTAGCTGTCTTGTGGAGCCAATCATCCGCTACTATCGGCTCGGTGCTACTGGAAAACACCGGAGGATTCAGCCTAAGAAAACGGGCTAAGTGGTCAACAGGTGGTGGTGGTGGTGGGTTGTTGTTGTTGTTCCCCTGATTCTGATTCTGGACTAGCAACTGCATCAATGTGTTCTGCTGCTGGATCAACTGGGTGAGCTCCGATGGAAAGGCAAATTCGGGGTCACGTCTCGGAGGCATCTGAGGGTTTAGAAAAGATGAGATATAATAATAGAGGGGGTCTAAAGAGAAAACACTACCCATATGCACATGACGCAAAAGCAAACAATTCACTTCAATCAATCAAACAAGGGCATACAATCGATCTATCTATCGCAAAAGTGCTCGGACTACTATATTTACATGGTGGACTAATACTACTGATGAGGTGGTCTACTAGAAATATTCTACGGTCGTTGACTCCATAATATCTGCTCCAGCTTCATCAACATAGTCATCATAGCTACTATCTGCTTCTGAGTCGGTGCCGTCGATGATGATGTAGTCTTCCGGGCTAATTTCCTTGGGTTCTTCGTCTTCATCTACTGGCGTAGGGCCTCCCATAAATATTCCAATCTTCTTGATTAGGTCGTCATTCTTCTCCACCAATACTTCAATTTCTTCTTCATAATCTTCACATGTAACCTTGAGTTCTTCCTCCAATTCCTTGATTCTAGTCTTAGCCTTCTTCAGATCAATCATGTCGGCGCACATCTGGTTCTCCTGTCGTCAAATGTGCTGGTTTAATTCCTGGATAAAAGCTGCGATTGATCTATCCTTCCTGGTGCTGATCATCTCCCAGTGTTCATCTCGGCGCCCACAAATCTGGTAGATAGTATCCTTGAGATCCTTGCGGTAGACTTCTCCAATGCGTCCCATGGCGATGTGAGCTGCCATGCTCTTTCCTAGACTCCAAGTTGGTGCATCAAAAGAAAACTCTATGGGCTCAGTGACTGGCATGAACGTCCTTCCTGGAACTTGAACTTGAATCATCCAGCGCTCTTCTTCGGGTAAAGTGGCGTTGTAGGTTCCGGTGAAGCTTGGTACTCCTATGTTCAGGTATCTAGTGACTTCCTTCAAGTGTCGTCCAAAGGGTGTATCTTCATCCGGTTGCGTGAACTTGTTCCTTGCATCCGCCATCCTAAAGAGTAGAAAAGATGAGAGGTCAGAAGAGAAGAGAGTGAATAGTGATCTAGGTCTCTAACTTAGTGGTTGTGTCCTACAGTCAGCGTGTGCTCTGATGCCATTTCTGTAGCGACCAGACCTCAAACAGTCTGATCTCTGTGCTCCGGTGTCATCCCTCGATCAGTAATGCTGACACCACACAGTACTCGGAGAATTTATAGCAGAGTAGCAATCACACACTTATTACATTGAGTGTCTCAAAAGAGAACTTATTACAATAAATATGGTTTAAGGCCATCTAATAACGATAACATCGGAAGGCTTGGAAGATAAGTGAGTCCATCAACTCCAACGGCATCACTGAGTATAGAACCACGACCTAAAACTCCTTAATCATCGTCTGAAAAGTCTACAACATTAATGTTGCAGCCCGAAACGGGTCAGCACATGGAATATGCTGGCAAGGTAACACATAGGGAATAATGGAATGAAACAGCTATACTATATGCATATTTGGCTGGTGGAAGGCTCTATGATTACTGTTTTGCGTAAAGCCAATTTTTCCCTACTTCAAAGGAATAAAATTTAATTACTATCATGGTGGTTGTTAAACATTGAGAATGGTTGACAGCATTCTCAATCCCAATTAAGCATCATCTTTAACATAACCCAACAAAATTAATTTAGAGTAACATGTTGAGATTCACATGATAATCCAAGTACTGGATACTCAAGATGTCCATAACCAGGGACACGGCTAACCATGATTAGTTTATTACACTCTACAGAGGTTTGCGCACTTTTGCCCACAAGACTCGATCGCCTCCGTTTGGTTTCTCGCACTATAGGGTGTTTGAGAAGACGGATGACCGAGACATAGTCTTTCAGAAGCGCTAGCACCTTACGATCGGCTAGATCGTACCACCTATATCCCCTACATCTGCTAGTCTACCACTGTAAGAGTTCGCACGACTTAGTCAACTATGCTAGAGCCCATAATAGCTTGTGGCTGCACACGAAAGTTTCTAGTATGAATAGTCTCATGATCCCTTTGAGCCTGGGTGGCGGTCCAAAAGAAAAGCAGGCAAGTCCTGGAATATCCAGGTGCCTCAATCCACCCAGATGTGTGTTTAAGTTGCCACCTTAGATAAACCATTAATTAACAATCTCACATCTGTCATGGATATCACTCACCCAATCCACGTCTACTAGCATAGCATGGCATAATAAGCAAACGTAGAGTAACTCCCAAAGGTTTGATAATAAACAGGTAATAGGTACTACCTCATCTACGTCCCATCCCACAATTTAATTAGATCCTATCATGCAATGTGTGAGGATTGATCTAATGCAATAAAACTGGGTAGTAGAAAAGGTATGATCAAAGTGTTACTTGCCTTGTTGATGATCCGCAAAACCTAACGATTCGAAGTAACAGGCGGCGCACTCCGGGTACTCTATCGCAAACAAACAAACAAGCATACAATAAGCACTCATCTAATGCACAGGTAAAACTCAAATAAGAGATCTAACCAGAAGGTTCAACTTAAGAACTCCGGTTGGCAAAAGAATCAAATCGAACGAAGCAACGAAAATCCAACGGCGAAAGAAAACAACTTCGTTCTAGTAATCTGGATCTAGGGCAAATTTTACAGTAGCAAAATCCTGTTTAAGTTGGTTAAACGAATAGAGGGTTTCGAGACGAATCCCTAGGCGCTTGAATCGCCTAATTCCGATAAACGAGCGAAAAGTTAAACTAAAACGAAAATCGGATCAGGAATCGCGATCAGAAAAATCGCGGATTTAATCCGAGAAAAAGAAAAACGATGAACGCCGAATTTTTTTTCTCTCTTTTTTTTCGGCACGGAAAACGAGGCGCAACGAACCTCGGCGGCGGGATCCGGCGGCGGCGGCTAGGGCGGGGCTAGGGTTTGGGGCTGGCTAGGGTTTCTCCCCCCGGGGCCGGGCCTCGGCTTATAAAGGCCTGCCGGGTCGGTGTCCAGGTCGGACACGGCTCGTTAAGTCGGTTCGCATTTTTTTATTCCACTCGGAAGAAAAATAAAAAGAAATACTAAACGGACTTCAAAAATTCCGAAATAAATTTTCACGGGCTTTTAAAATCAAGCCGCACAAGGTGAACAATTATTTGGGACCTAAATGCAATTTTGAAAAACACACTTTTTTCCTAAATTCAAATAAAACACCGAAAAACTTCGAAATAAAATCTTATTTGATTTTATTATTAAATCCTCAATATTTCTTTATTTTGGGAAAGTCATTTTATTCCCTCTCTCATATTTTTGTAATAGAAATAATTAACGATAAAATAAATAAAATCAAATGATCCTATTCTCAAAATTTGAGAAAACTCAAATATGAAAATAACGAAATCCCCAACTCTCTCCGTGGGTCATTGAGTTGCGTAGAATTTCTAGGATCTACCAAAATGCAAAAATAAAATATGATATGCATGATGATCTAATGTATAACATTCCAAATTGGAAATTTGGGATGTTACATCATCATTGCAGACACACAACACATGGATAATCATCATTGTGGGAGTAATCCTTATGTAGAAGGATCTCAGTACGTCGGTTGTACCATATGTACCGACAACAATAAGCCGTATGGTGGCTTACCAATTTTACACATTGTAAGTTGCATTTTGTATTTCGACTCAGAATTGAGATTCCATCGGAAATCAATCATACATGTCTGAATCTAGTGATCCACATGGATATGTGATCACTACTGATGTCTACTACACAACCTTCTTCTTGTAGACGTTGTTGGGTGCACTAGAGCTATAAATGTATGAAAGCTCAACATAAAGAAACTAAGTGGGTGTGCATCCAACTTGCTTGCTCACGAAGACCTAGGGAATTTGAGGAAGCCCATTGTTGGAATATACAAGCCAAGTTCTATAATGAAAAATTACCACTTAGTATATGAAAGTGACAACATAAGAGACTCTCTATCATGAAGATCATGGTGCTACTTTGAAGCACAAGTGTGGAAAAAAGGATAGTAGCATTGTCCCCTTTTATTTTCCTTTTTTGTTTTTTTATTTGGCCTTTCTTTTTTTCTTTTTTAGCCTTTCTTTTTTTTCTCCTTTTTTCGGGACAATGCTCTATTAATGATGATCATCACACTTTTATTTATTTACAACTCAAAGATTACAACTCGATACTAGAACAAAGTATGACTCTGTATGAATACCTCCGGCGGTGTACCGGGATGAGTAATGAATCAAGAGTGACATGTATGATAAATTATGCATGGTGGCTTTGCCGCAAATACGATGTCAACTACATTATCATGCAAGGCAATATGACAATGATGAAGTGTGTCACAATAAACAGAACGATGGAAAGTTGCATGGCAATATATCTCGGAATGGCTATGGAAATGCCATAATAGGTAGGTATGGTGGCTGTTTTGAGGAAGATATAAGGAGGTTTATGTGTGCAGAGCGTATCATATCACGGGGTTTGGATGCACCGGCTAAGTTTGCACCAACTCTCGAGGTGAGAAAGGGCAATGCATGGTACCAAGGAGGCTAGCAATGATGGAAGGGTGAGAGTGCGTATAATCCAAGGACTCAACATTAGTCATAAAGAACTCACATACTTATTGCAAAAATCTACAAGTCATCAAAAACCAAGCACTACGCGCATGCTCGTAGGGGGATAGATTGGTAGGAAAAGACCATCGCTCGTCCCCGACCGCCACTCATAAGGAAGGCAGTCAAAGAACACCTCATGCTTCAAATTTGTCACACAACGGTTACCATACGTGCATTCTATGGGACATGCAAACCTCAACACAAGTATTTCTCAAATTCACAATTACTCAACTAGCACGACTCTAATATTACCATCTTCATATCTCAAAACAATCATCAAGTATCAAACTTCTCATAGTATTCAATGCACTCTATATGAAAGTTTTTATTATATCCATCTTGAATGCCCATCATATTAGGACTAGTTTCATAACCAAAGCAAATTACCATGTTGTTTAGGACTCTCAAAATAATATAAGTGAAGCATGAGAGTTCATCTATTTCTTCAAAATAAAACCATCGCCGTGCTCTAAAAGGATATAAGTGAAGCACTAGAGCAAATGACAAACTACTCCGAAAGATATAAGTGAAGATCAATGAGTAATTGAATAATTATGCAACTATGTGAAGACTCTCTAACATTTAAGAATTTTAGATCTTGGTATTTTATCCAAAGGACGCCGATAACTGCCACACGTGTGGTATATTCGACATGCGCCCACACACCGTGTGTGGTGTGAGCAGGAGGCAGCCCACACAGGCTGTGTGTGGGCAGACATTAGAATTGCCCACACGTGTGGACGTGGCTTCCTCGTGCCACACGCCCAACAAGTACTACTCATCTCCACCTCGCGTGTGTGGCACAATGCAAAAATGCCCACACGTCCTAGCGCAGCTACGTTAGGTACCCCGAGGGATGACAATTTAGTTGCCATCCTGATTGGCAGATGTAGTTATTCGGGATGGAAAGTGTAGCTGTAGAAGCATGGCAATTCTATCTATTTTGGTTAACTATAGTTGCCATGTCTAATTTCTGGTAGTTACCACGTGTAATCAAACCGTAGTCGCCGTGTGTGATTAACTACTTGCCACATACAGTCAAATAGTAGTTGCCATGTTGGTTTACCTAGTTGCCACGTGTGGTCCAACCATAGTTGCCATGTATTGTTAATCACAGTTGCCATGTGTGTTTATCTGGTGCCACGTACGCGCAACTGCAGTTGCCATCTAGCAAAGAATCACAGTTGCCATGTGTGTTTACCTAGTTGCCACGTTCACGTAACTGCAATTGCCATCCACAATGTAGGAGTGTCGTGTGGGCGAAAAGCAGTTCGCCCAGACACGCATGAACTAGGTGGTGGCTGTGTGGGCAGAAACTAGTTCGCCCACACAGCACAACTGGCAAACAGCGTGGTGCGGGCGTGTGGGCAAACTCTCCAACGACCACACACCAGCCCCGTCCTACGTGGCACACCAAATCCACATTTTCGTGCAAAAGACAGTGAACGACGATCTAGGCATGTGGATGAGTTGGGAAATGCCCACACGTGTGGGATTTAGTGTTTCCGTATTGAAGTAGCAAGCAAAACAAAATAAAATAAAATGACGCTCCAATAAAAACACATATCATGTGGTGAATAAAAATATAGCATCAATTAAAGTTACCGATGAACGAAGACGAAAGAGGGGATGCCATCCGGGGCATCCCCAAGCTTAGGCTCTTGGTTGTCCTTGAATATTACCTTGGGGTGCCTTGGGCATCCCCAAGCTTAGGCTCTTGCCACTCCTTATTCCGTAGTCCATCAAATCTTTACCCAAAACCTGAAAACTTCACAACACAAAACTTAATAGAAAACTCATAAGCTCCGTTAGTATAAGAAAATAAATCACCACTTAGGTACTGTTGTGAACTCATTCTAAATTCATATTGGTGTAATATCTACTGTATTCCAACTTCTCTATGGTTCATACCCTCCGATACTACTCATAGATTCATCAAAATAAGCAAACAACTCTTAGAAAACAGAATCTGCCAAAAACAGAACAGTCTATAGTAATCTGTATCAAACGTATACTTCTAGAACTCAAAAATTCTGAAATAAATTGGTGGACGTGAGGAATTTATCTATTAATCATCTGAAAAAATAATCAACTTAATAGCACTCTCCAGTAAAAAATGGTAGCTAATATTGTGAGCGCTAAAGTTTATGTTTTTTACAGCAAGATCACAAAGACTTCACCCAAGTCTTCCCAAAGGTTCTACTTGGCACAAACACTAATTAAAACATAAAACCACATCTAAACATAGGCTATATGAATTATTTATTACTAAACATGAGCAAAAATCAAGGAGCAAAAATAAAATTGGGTTGCCTCCCAACAAGCGCTATCGTTTAACGCCCCTAGGTAGGCATGATGATTTCAATGATGCTCACATAAAAGATAAGAATTGTAACATAAAGAGAGCATCATGAAGAATATGACTAGCAAATTTAAGTCTAACCCACTTCCTATTCATAGGGATTTTGTGAGCAAACAACTTGTGGGAACAAGAATCAATTTTCCTAGGAAGGTAAAACAAGGATAACTTCAAGGTTTTCAACACATAGAGAGGAAACTTGATATTATTGCAATTCCTACAAGCATATGTTACTCCCTCATAATAATTACATGTAGGATCATAAGGAAATTCAACAATATAGCTATCACAAAATATATTCTTAACACGATCCACATGTATGCAAAGTTGACACTCTTCCAAAATAGTGGGATTAACATTAACTAAAGTCATGACCTCTCCAAACCAACTTTCATAATTATCACTATAAGATTCAACGCTCTCCAAAATAGTGGGATCATTACTTCCTAAAGTTGACACTCTTTCAGACCCACTTTCATCAATATAATCATCATAAATAGGAGGCACATGCTATCATCAAAATAAATTTGCTCATCAAAACTTGGGGGACAAAAAATATCATCTTCATCAAACATAGCATCCCCAAGATTGTGGCTTTGCATATAATTAGCATCATGGATATTCAAAGAATTCATACTAACAACATTGCAATCATGCTCATCATCCAAAGATTTAGTGCCAAACATTTTAATACATTCTTCTTCTAACACTTTGGCACAATTATCGGAATCCTTATTTTCATGAAAGACATTAAAAAGATGAAGCATATGAGGCAACCATAATTCCATTTTTTATAGTTTTCTTTTATAGACTAAACTAGTGATAAAACAAGAAACTAGAAGATTCGATTGCAAGATCTAAAGATATACCTTCAAGCGCTAACCTCCCCGGCAACGGTGTCAGGAAAGAGCTTGATGTCTACTAGACAACCTTCTTCTTGTAGACGTTGTTGGGCCTCCAAGTGCAGACGTTTCTAGGACAGTAGCAAATTTCCCTCAAGTGGATGACCTAAGGTTTATCAACCCGTGGGAGGCATAGGATGAAGATGGTCTCTCTCAAACAACCCTGCTACCAAATAGCAAAGAGTCTCTTGTGTCCCCAACACACCCAATACAATGGTAAATTGTATAGGTGCACTAGTTCGGCGAAGAGATGGTGATACAAGTGCAATATGGTTGGTAGATATAGGTTTTTGTAATCTGAAAATATAAAAAACAGCAAGGTAACTAATGAAAAAAGTGAGCACAAACGGTATTGCAATGTGTTGAAACAAGGCCTAGGGTTCATACTTTCACTAGTGCAAGTTCTCTCAACAATAATAACATAATTGGATCATATAACTATCCCTCAACATGCAACAAAGAGTCACTCCAAAGTCACTAATAGTGGAGAACAAATGAAGAGATTATTGTAGGGTATGAAACCACCTCAAAGTTATTCTTTCTGATCGATCTATTCAAGAGCCCATAGTAAAATAACACGAAGCTATTCTTTCCGTTCAATCTATCCTAGAGTTCGTACTAGAATAACACCTTAAGACACAAATCAACCAAAACCCTAATGTCACCTCAAGTATCCGCGGGTATGATTATACGATATGCATCATACAATCTCAGATTCATCTATTCAACCAACATAAAGAACTTCAAAGAGTGCCCCAAAGTTTGTACTGGAGAGTCAAGACGAAAACGTGTGCCAACCCATATGCATAAGTTCACAAGGTCACTGAACCCGCAAGTTGATCACCAAAACATACATCAAGTAGATCACATGATATCCCATTGTCACCAGAGATAAGCACATGCAATACATACATCAAGTGTTCTCAAATCCTTAAAGACTCAATCCGATAAGATAACTTCAAAGGGAAAACTCAATTCATCACAAGAGAGTAGAGGGGGAGAAACATCATAAGATCCAACTATAATAGCAAAGCTCGCGATACATCAAGATCGTGCCAAATCAAGAACACGAGAGAGAAAGAGAGATCAAACACATAGCTACTGGTACATACCCTCAGCCCGAGGGTGAACTACTCCCTCCTCATCATGGAGAGCGCCGGGATGATGAATATGGCCGCCGGAGAGGGATCCCCCCTACGGCAGGGTGCCGAAACGAGTCTAGATTGGTTTTCGGTGGCTACAGAGGCTTGCGGCGGCGAAAGTCCCCATCTAGGTTTCTTTCTGAAAGTTTGGGGTTATATAAGAGGTGTTGGAGTCGGGAACAAGTCAGGGGGTCCCCGAGGCGGCCACGAGGTAGGGGGCGCGCCCAGGGAGGTAGGGCGCGTCCCCCACCCTCGTGGTGGCCTCGGGACTCTTCTGGCCCATCTCCGGTACTCTGTGGGCTTCTTTTGGTCCAAAAATGATCTCCGTGAAATTTCAGTTCAATTAGACTCTGTTTGGTTTTCCTTTTTCACGATACTCAAAAACAAGGAAAAAACGAAAACTGGCACTGGGCTCTAGGTTAATAGGTTAGTCCCAAAAATCTTATAAAATAGCATATAAATGCATACAAAACATCCAAGGTTGATAATATAATAGCATGGAACAATCAAAAATTATAGATACGTTGGAGACATGTCAACTACATCTATCAACTGTAGAGATAAATGATTTTATACTACCAATGATGTAAGTTATCAGAAAGAGATTCCACCTCTAGAGAATAGTTGAGTATCTGTGTGAACCCTTGTGCTACAATACTTGCTCTTTGTTCCACCACCTCATTGTTCTCAATTTTGTTTCCATAAGAAAACCGGTGTAGGTATTGCTTATGAGTACCTTCCCACTATTGAGCAAGATCATTTCTACCTAGATTATACCGTTTGCTTTATTTTAGTCCGAGTGTTTTTCGCACTTTACCATGTCCATGGTATTTGGATCTGAATCATTTGAAAGGTTTTGCAATCTAGTTGAGAAATGTATGTCGACAATTGTAGACTTCCGGTTATATGATTCTCCAGAATCTATGTGTCAATATAGACTTGATGGAAATATCGTTACCCATGGTGACTGCTCACGATTTCCCAATGCGATTGAGCCGGGTATTCCGATGTCCAGGTCATTGTGTGCACTATTACTTGGGTTAGTGGAGGTTTCCCATCCACTGGGTGTATACTACCCATTAAGTGTCTATCAACGCAAAGTTGACTTGCATTTACTGATTCACGAGCTTTGGTATCATTGCTTGCGAGAAGCTGAATTCTGATGTACTTTTGCCATACATCTCCCCCTGTTGCTTTGAACGGGGAGTGGAGTGGTTTTTGTTGGTACCTCCACTCTTTTAGGCATACTTTTGCAGGATTGTAGGATTGTGTGACACCTTTATAGTCAGTAAATGAATCTGGCAGGTTATTTGCAATGTGTTGCAAATCTTTTGAACGCATGGTTCAGATATTTGAGTATGTGGATTTGAGGTAGAAATGTGTTGAACATTCCACTAATTTCCTGGCATTCTTTATGGTACTTGAAATCTCCCCCTAATGCCTAGAAATGTTCCTCATTGAATCAGCATACTGGCCTTGAATAACTCCCCATGTGAGGGGCTTGAGGTATTGACGGTAATACAGTTATTCCTCACATAGATCCCAACTATATGTTGAGCGGCCAATGATGTATGTCGGGTGGTGATATCGGTATGCAACCGAATTACTGGAGATGGGAAATACTTGGTAGATTTCCACGTATCAAAGATAGATGGGAATAATATTATGTAGTTTGTCATGAGCATGCAAGACTGCATGACTCCAACATAAAGTTGGTAAGTTGCAATTTCAAAGTAAAGATCATGCAATGAGTTCAATTCTTTGGATGGGATTCTACCAAACCATTTTGAGTTTAGAGATTAGGACAAATTGCTAAACTTCAATCCGAGGGTCAGAGAGAAGGCACTCAAGGAGAATTATGCAATGATATCCATTCGATTTGCTTTAAATCGATGTCAGGATAACGAGCCAATGGTATCATGTGAATAAAGCACACACTTAAGACCATCATGTAGATGTGTCTTTTAGAACCATGGGATACCTGAATAGTCTACTCAATGGTTGGGAAGAGCCACTTACCTTGACTTGATGCATTCAAGGAGTCTGAGTGGTTCAGCATACACTTTAAGGTGTGCAAGCCTTAAAATTTGCCTCCCTGTGTCACATGTAGTGCACACAAAATCCAAATATTGTTAGAATTGAGCATCATAATAATCATATACCATTCAAATTGCTGATAGTTTCGGTTTCAACCCAATTTCAATGATGACCAAAGCAGGAATGCCATGGTTGTCATGCAAAAGACACTCTGGAAACTATCTCGTACGCAACATGTGCTACGGGTTTTGTAGTATGTGTAGTACAACCATGATGATACGAGAATGTGCTTGCCACATCCGTTGCATATGGTAAAGAGAATATATTCCTCTTTGTTGTCATCATAAGTTTCACTATGGAAACTATTTTGACGGATACCTCTACAGTTTAGTAGGGTACGAGTTAAACCCAGAAGCAATAAAGCATCCTAACGTTACACGAGTACCCACAGGGACAGTAAATATGACTCGAGTTGAGCCAACAAATACCTCATCGTGTTTAGCGATTTTAAAATATCTCCTTTCTCTCAACGAGAGTGGAAACATTTCACTTCCGTGAGTATATATAGAGTTCGTGGTGCATATGTCCACAAGGCACAAATCATCTTTCATCAGATTGACCCCCGTAGAAATCTATATATAGACATGAAGATTCTCAAGAAAATCACTGTCAGATATATAGAATACATACAAATGTATTTGTACCAAAGTGCTGATACAATATATTGTGACAGCAATACTTATGTTGTTGTTACAACATCATAAATGGACATAAATTATATTGACCACTCAGGATATTGAAAGACTATTCATAGTCTCCAAACATGTCGGTTGAGGCATATTCAACCATCACATTCTCCATGCCCATAGGGTCCCATCACAACATGTGATGTCGGATTGAAGGTTGAAGTACGATTCAAACCTTCAACCTTGAGGTTCATTGGATCCCAGGAATTGCCAATACAGAATAACCAGATGCTGAGATCTAAATCTAATGCCTAGCGATGTGATCCTGACCAGAGATGAATCTTATGGTCTTGGATTTCAAACATTATCCCAAGAGACACAAGAGTGATCATGATGTCCTTGGCCCAGGAAGGGCAGTGGTGGCCATTGAGGGCGAATTCCTCAAATTCTCTAGCCACCGATTACCAGAGATAATTAATTTATGGGAGGTAAATTAAAAACCATCATGGGTATGTAATAAGAGTGCAAAAATCTGATACTCAAGTGTAAAATTGAAAAATCGCAACCTCAATTGTGTAAACATAACACATTAAAGATCACTTAGATCTCACAGTAATAGGCTCCATGGCCATTACCTTGTGTATGCTACAATATAGATATAAGGAACACATGTTGAAGGTAATCGCTTATTGAGTTTGACAAAGTGTAGACCTAACAGTAAGAGGGGATAGTCTGCAGATGAGCAGTAGATCCCAACTCATTACCTTGTGATTCCAAAAAAATGAGGGAGAAATATTCAAATTTTTGCAAGTTTGATATGCAAGAGAAGGTGATCTCAATCGGAAAAACATGTTTAAGAGAACTTCATATGTGGTAAACACATAGAACATGTCATTCTTCCTGGATGAAAATCCGATACTCCACAGAACAATATTGATGTACTGAATTTAATATGTCTAAAACAGGAATGAAATCACTACTGGAACTGCTAATATGCTGGAATTTTCTAGCAATTAAGCACGGTACGCATGAAAATGGGCCAGATTGGCAGCCATCGCATAAGGGAAAGAGCGACCCAACACAAATCCAGCCACGTCTCAATCCTGAATCCCGTGACCGACATAGGCGGAAACGCCCACGACCTGTCGGCCGCTTCACCACATCGAGATGAGCTCCTGCCGCGCTCATCCTCGTTGGAAGAGCCTCCAGGAAGGAGGGTGACAGGTGAGACGCCGTTGGAGGCGCTCTTCACGAGCTCGAGGCTCGCGGGGCTCCATGTGCTAGCGCGGCCGGAGCAACTGCTCGACGGCGAACTCGCCAGCGGCACACTGAGGTCCAAGAAGCGGAGGGGTGGCCAACGCGACACGATGACATTGACGTCGACAACCGTGTGGTTGGAGGAGCCGCCCGTGCCTGAACCAAATACGAAGGGGGACGCATCAGTCAGCGCCGGGACGAATGCCGGTGGCTGGCGGTGACCTGGACGACCGCAAGGTCGGAGATGGTAGGTGCAGTAGCGTGATGCCGTCGCACAGGACACCCTAGGGGTCGCTACGCCGCCGCATCACGAGGATGCTTGCCATAGTTGCTCCGCACTGTGGGTCAGCAGTCACGGGCGTCGCCACACTCCTCGAGGGGCTCCTCGATGAAGGCTGGGAACAACGCCTCTGGCCGCTCCACGCTAGAGTGTTGGGCCTCCGCTACCGGCAACGAAGCCGTGCGGCAGATCACCGCTGGCACCGACGGTCGCAACCAGCGTCACCGCTACCTTGTGCATCCATTCCAGCAGCGAGCGGATGAGAGCAATTTTTTTGAGCTGCGGATGAGAGTAATTTGCTTGTATGCATAGGCATACAGGAAAAATAATAATCAGATCGGTGATTGATTAGAAGAAGACAAGATACTTTCTTGATTGATTTCTCTTTGTACACCTTCTTGCCATTCACGGGAAGTTGCCTATCGGATCGCCATGTTCAGCGCCAAGGGCGCCATGGCTTGGATCGGGGTTGCAGCCGGGCTACACGCCCATCGAAGATTTGGGTCGTCTGGACCCGCCGCCCTAGTCCGTGTGTAACACCCACGATGCGGCTATATCTCCCACGTGTCGGGGCACGACTTAGAGGCATAACCTCATGGTAGGCATGTCGCAAGAAGGGTAATCTTTACACATCCCATGTACTGAATAAGAAAGGGATAAAGAGTTGGCTTACAATCGCCACTTCACACAAATACCAGTTAAACATACATCATCCAGAATACAGTCAAGGTCCGACTACAGAACCAAAATAAAAAAAGACAACCCCAATTGCTAGATCCCCGATCATCCCAACTGGGCTCCGCTACTGATCAAAAGGGAACAAAACAAAACAACGACCAAGGTCTTCATCGAGCTCCTCCTTGAGCTCGGTTGCGTCACCTGCACTGGTATCATCGGCACCTGCAACTGTTTGGAAGTATCTGTGAGCCACGAGGACTCAGCAATCTCACACCCGCGAGATCAAGACTATTTAAGCTTATGGGTAGGAAAGGGTAGTAAGGTGGAGCTGCAGCAAGCACTAAGCATATATGGTGGCTAACATAAGCAAATAAGAGTGAGAAGAGAAGCAATGCAATGGTCATGAAGCTAGAAATGATCAAGAAGTTATCCTGAAGCTACTTACGTTCAAGCATAACACAAGAACCGTGTTCACTTCCCGGACACCGCCGGAAAGAGACCATCACGGCTACACACGCGGTTGATTCATTTTAATTAAGTTAAGTGTCAAGTTTTCTACAACCGGATATTAACAAATTCCCATCTGCCCATAACCACGGGCATGGCTTTCGAAAGTTCAATCTCTGCAGGGGTGTCCCAAATTAGCCCATCACAAGCTCTCACGGTCAACGAAGGATATTCCTTATCCTGGGAAGACCCGATCAGTCTCGGAATCCTGGTTACAAGACATTTCGACAATGGTAAAACAAGACCAGAAAGACCGACCGATGCGCCGACATCCCGATAGGAGCTGCACATATCTCGTTCTCAGGGCAACACCGGATGAGACATCCTACGAGTAAAACCAAACCTCAAGTTTCCCCGAGGTGGCCCCCGCAGTCTAGGCGGTTCGGACCAACACTTAGACAAGCACTGGCCCAGGGGGTTTAAAATAAAGATGACCCTCGGGTTGGCCGACCCGAGGGAAGGGTAGGTGGTGGTGAGGCAAATGGTAAAACCAAGGTTGGGCCTTCCTGGAGGAGTTTTATTCAAAGCGATCTGTCAAGGGGTCCCCATAACACCCAACCGTGTAACGAACGCAAAATCAAGGAACATAACACCGGTATGACGGAAACTAGGGTGGCAAGAGTGGAACAAAACACCAGACATAAGGCCGAGCCTTCCACCCTTTACCAAGTATATAGATGCATTAATATAAATAAGAGATATTGTGATATCCCAACATATCCATGTTCCAAACATGGAACAAACTTCATCTTCACATGCAGCTAGCAATGCTATAAGAGGGGCTGAGCAAAAGCGGTAACTTAGCCAAACAACGGTTTGCTAGGAAGGAGGGTTAGAGGCTTGACATGGCAATATGGGAGGCATGATATAGCAAGTGGTAGGTAGCGTGGCATAGCAACAGAGCGAACATCTAGCAAGCACATTATAGCAAGTGGTAGGTAGCGCGACATGGCGATAGAGCGAACAAGTAGCAAGCAAAGATAGAAGTGATTTCGAGGGTATGGTCATCTTGCCTGGGATCCCGCAAGGAAGAAGAACGAGTCCATGAAGAAGACAAACGGACGTAGTTGAACGAATCCTCGCAAACGCGACGTTATCGGAACTAACCCGAAGAAGCAACACCGGAAAGAAGCAAACAACATGGTAAACAACCATCACATAATCATGGCATGATGCACAACCAAGTATGATGCATGTCCGGTTTAATGAGGCATGGCATGTCAAAATGCACAAACAATCCTACAAATTAAGTGGAGCTCAATATGCAATGGAGTTGCATATTGACGAAACACCACGTGACTTTTTTAGTTCTCTCTCATTTAGGTACCCATCAATATTAAATGTTGGTTAGCATGGAAATAGGTGAAGCATATGAAAACTACCTATCTAGGCAAGTTTAAATGAGGCCAGAAATAACAAACAACAATTCCGGAAAATCCTCATATGCATATATTAGGTTTGGTATTGTTCTGCCCTAAACCATATTTTAGAGTTGTTAAACATGCAAAGTAAAGCCACCATGTTAAACTCATCATTTTTCTACCCCATTTACATATAAAGTTTGTTAAGTTTGGAGCTACGATTATTTAGTTACGAAATAAAGAATTTTAGCATGGCATAAGGGCAAAATTACACAAACAACATTTTAAACATTTTAAACATGCATGAAAGTGGCAAATTATTAATCTACACAAAATTCTAAGCATTTTTCATATATAACTTATTTTAATACGATGCACGGTTCTGAAGTTATTATATGCATGAACATTAAGGGGTTGTCTGAAAAACTGCAGTTTTTTGGATAATTGATAAAATCGCAGGCAGGAAAAAAACATGGTGGGCTGAAACTGAGTTGAACTGGGTTGGGGGAAAGCGGCTCACATTGGGCCAAAACGGGCTTATGCCTGGTGGAGGAGGCCGGGAGGCCGGTTGCTGGGCCGGCCGAAGGGCGCGGCTGGGCTAGGGTTTGCGGGGCCCATCCAGGGAGGAGGCGGCGCTCGCTGTCTCTCCCGCACAAGAGGTCGACCGAGGCCATGGTCATGGGGCACTCCGGCGAACTAGCCGGCGAGGAGGCACGGAGAAAGACACGGAGCAGCGAATCCGGCCACAGGAGGTTGGCGGGGTCCTGTTTCTCGGTCGGATCTGACCCGAGGCTGAGCTCAGGGCGGCGAGAGCTCGACGGAGCCGACATCCACCGCGGCCTGTGATGGAAGAGAGAGAGGGAGGTTAGGGAGCAGAGAGAGCTCGGAGAAAGAGGGGAGGGGAGGCGGCAGGGCAAACTGGAGGTCGCTGGCGATGACTGCAGCAGCGGTGAGGTCGGTCGCCGGTGGGAGGAGCGGGGAAGCGGAGGCGGAGGTGGCACAGAACCACGGCGGGGCGCAGTGCTGCTGCCGGCAGGGAGTGGGCGCGCGCGGGCTCCTCGAGCCCAGATCGGACCGGGGCGGGCCGCGGATGGGCCTGGAGGGCCGCGGTGGCGGTGGAGGCTGAGGGGGTGACGTGGCACTCGGTAGTTGGCTAGAGCGGGCGGCTGCGGCGGCGCTGACCAGTGGGGATGCGCCAAGTGGCGTTGGAGGGGTGGATCTTGCTGAAATTTGAGAAGGGGGGGCTTGGCTGTGGCTGGAAGCGGTGGATCCGAGGAGAGGGTCTAGGGGTAGGGAAAGACTAGGGTAGCCCATTTTTTTGGAAGGGGATGTCTATATATAGACATGAGCTAGGGTTAGGGGGTTTGGGGGGACTTTCGGAGCCCTCCGATCGAGATCTGAAGGTTTCGGATAGAGCGGAACTAGACGGGCTGCAAGTGGGCTGTGCAGAGTGCGATGGGCTGAGAGGAGAGAAGAGAAGGCAGCCCGGCAACGGTTTCCGGAGACCGAAAACGTCCGACGTATGACCAACTATAATGCCGCTATAGCTAATCGTTGGGGCGTCAAACGAACTCTGAATGCGATGAAACTTGGCAGGCGACCTACTAACAACATAGAAACACCGCATGCCAACTTTCAACCCATTCCGAGAACATTTTCCGGCCACTTATAAAATAATATTTTGGACGTGTCGCGGGCGCGTGCAAGTGTGTCTTGGCTCAGAACGGACAACGGAAAGAATTGGGGAAAACCGGACGGATGCAAGTTTTGAAAAACATGATGATGCAATGCACATGATGACATGGCAAAATACAACACGCAAGCAAATGACATGGAAAAGACAGCGAAAAACTCGAAGATTCCTAGCGCAACGGTCTCGGGGCGTTACACCGTGATGACTATCGACATCCTTGTTCGCTCTCTTCTTGGTAAGAGCAACTCCAATGGGGCGACCCATTTTGTCTGCCGCCGTCCGTTTGGGTCGGCGCGAACAGAAAAGGCGGCCCAACGCGCCGACCCAAATGGATGTGCGTCCGTTTTTCGTCCGCAGGCGACCCATTCCCGACCCATTTTTGAGCCTGATTTGCGTCGGCGCGGACACGCGATGGACGCGCGCGTGCTCGCCTACTCCTGTCCCCGGGCCTGCTGGTCTGTGGCACATTGGCCTCCCCTCCCCTCTCACCCCCCCGGCCAACAAGCAACCCTCGCCCCGTCTCCTCCGTCACCGACGCCGTCGCCCATTTTTGTCGGCGACTCTTCTAGCTGCCGCAGCCTCCACATCCGCCCAGCAACGCCGCCCCTGCCCGTAGTCGCCCGCCATCGCCGTTTTGCCACCGGGGAGCAAACTGGTTCCCCGCAGCAGCTTCCCCCACCGCACAGCCGCCCGCGACCAAGAAGATGCCTCGCCGCCCCACCACATCCGACCGGCACGCTCGTCGGATGCCGTCACACTCGTCGGACGCCAGCAGGGCAGCTAGCTGGTATGTGGGCGTCGCGTCTCCCCTCACCGGCCGTCTCCTTCTTCAACGCCCGCAAGCTGTTCGACAGTTTACCAAGGTACAAAAATGGACTCCGCTGACGAGTTTTTTTCCACAATTTCCTTTGCGACTCCGATGATTCATCGTCCGATGACGAGGAGGAGATATTGGCTGCCGTGTTGGTCCATCACCACCTCAACAACCAGCGGCCTTTGTTCCGTGGCTCCATTCCAGGCCACCTTCCGGCGTTGAATCGTAACCGAGAGAGCGGGCACTTCCTTCTCTGGAAGGACTACTTTGATACAACAAACCCGTTGTTCAAACTTGACAAATTCCGCCGCCAGTTCTGTATGAGTAGGCACGTTTTCAACCGTATTAGAGAGGGAGTGGTTGGCTATGATGACTACTTCGAGTGCAAAGAGGATGCCGTCGGCAAGATTGGTTTCTCCTCTTATCAGAAATGCACTGCCGCCATCCGAATGCTTGCATACGGAGTGCCCGGTGATCTCATTGACGAGTATGTCTGTATGAGCGAGTCTACATGCGTAGAGTCCCTATATAAGTTCTGCAAGGCTGTGATTGCTGTGTTTGGCCCTGAGTACTTGAGAGAGCCGACAGCTGAAGATACAACCCGTTTGTTGGCGATCAATGCCAGTAGGGGCTTCCCGGGGATGCTTGGTAGCATAGACTGCATGCACTGGGAGTGGAAGAACTGCCCTTCTGCTTGGCAAGGGCAGTATAAGGGACATGTCAAGGCTTGCACTGTCATACTAGAGGCCGTGGCGTCTCAAGATCTCTGGATCTGGCACTCTTTCTTTGGCATGGCTAGATCACACAATGATATCAACGTGCTTTAGCGCTCGCCAGTGTTTGCTAGGCTTGCCGAAGGCAACAGCCCGTCGGTGAACTTTACTGTCAAGGGCCACAACTATGACAAAGGGTACTATTTGGGTGACGGTATCTATCCTCAGTGGACCACTATTGTCAAGACAATACCCAACCCTGTCGGAGAGAAAAGGAAAAGATTTGCCCAAGAGCGAGAGAGTGCTAGAAAGGATGTCGAGCGTGCCTTTGGTGTTTTGCAATCTCGATGGGGCATCGTTCGGTATCCTACTAATACTTGGAGCACACAGAAACTATGGGAGGTGATGAGTGCTTGTGTGATCATGCACAATATGATCGTAGAAGACGAGCGCCCGGAACGTCTGTCTGATCAAGGCTTTCAGTTTCAGGGTGAGAATGTTGTGCCTGAGCATGGAGTAGTGGCAACATTTGAGTAGTTCACTCAGTTTCATGAAGACATGCGTGATTGGGAAACTTGCGTGCAACTGCAAAATGATTTGGTTGAGCATATGTGGACTCATGTTGGCAACCAATAGATGTATCTTCTTTTATTCGTTTGTAAAACTATGTGAAACATTTTTATTTGTATTTGGCTTGTAAAACTACACTATTTATTTGGGCAGCTAAACTATTTTGCTTGTTATTTCATTTCACAATATGTTTGAATGCAAAATAATATAAAATTGGGCAGCCAGCCGGCCACGCCTGCACATATGAATCGGCGCGTTGGGCGCGCTGCCGACCCATATGAAAAACAGGGCAGACGCTGGACGGGCGGCAGACCCAAACGGACAAAAGCGGACGAAATCACCATCCGTTTGGGTCGGCCCGTTGGAGTTGCTTCTAACCGCTTGGATGAAATCCATCCTGCACATGCGTCTGCGTACAGGAGAAATCAATATATTGCTTGATCATCAATTGATCACAAGAAGACAAAAAGGGAATTAAAAATCTGTTGATAATGTCCCATCTGTACGGCAGTTGCCGATCTAATCTCCATGGCTTTGTGCCGAGAGCACCATCGAGAGGCATCTCCTCTCTCCCTTTTAGTACGAATAGCTCGATTGATTTTGCGCCACGCGCCAGAGGGTGTGGCCGGCGGCTGGTTTCCGCGTTGCCGTGGGAAAACTCAATCAATGGGATTGCTCCGCGAGAGAGCGTGCTTTTTTTGATAAACTTCTCCTTTATTCATTCATAAATAAAGTAGCATCGTTTACAAGTAAAGGAATAATCTCATCAAGGGCATTATCCATCCAAACACTCGGAAAAGAAAACCTAGCTAACCATGCTAGTTCATGAGCTACTCGATTATGTTCCATGTCACAATGATCATAAATGACATGAAAAAAAGACTATCACCACCTCCATCTATAATGATCATAAATGATTATAAATAACAGTCATCTATAATGGATGAAGCGACCGAAGAAGAGTAGCCTTGGCTCAACGCATTCACCACCTTCATGCTATCCGAATTCACTTCAATCTTACTGCATCTGACGGTATTAGCAAGATTCAAACCAAACCTCACTGCAATTGCTTCTGTTGGGAACAAGTCAAAGCAAAGGTCCATCTTTTCATTAGCAGCTGCTATAAATTCCCCCCTATGGTCCCAGATAACTGCTCCAAATGTTGCTGCGAGTGTGTCACTATCAAATCCCGCATCGACGTTTAATTTCACGTAACCATACTTTGGTTTCAGCCAAGCATCTGAATGGACGTGAGCCTTTGGCCTATAAGAGATGGTATAATTTGCTACTAAGCCTCTCACTGACATATTGATTTGACATGCGCTTAGAGTTTCTTCGTCATGTGTCAATTTTCGCCTTAGAGCGTAAAACGAAAGACAAAAGAAAGAGATGTAAAAGTGAATCCTTATGATGGGTTACACATATATATAACCGCGAAGGGCTGTCTCTGAAGGGACACAAGGCAACCGCCTCTTTTAGGAAAAGTAGGGATTAATAAGATTAATTAAATCATAACAGAGGGCAAATGCGGCTAGCAAGAGGGCTAGGATGTGGTTCGGGATGGAGTATTAGGGCGAGTTTACTGAAGTCGAAACAAGTTAGGTTCTCCACTGTTTCTTCTCTGTTTTTTCCAGTTCTTTTTTTGCCTTTTCACTCGTTTTATATGTTTTCAATTTATTTTCGTTGCTCGTTGTGTTTCTTTGGTTTTCTTTATTTCTTTTTTGTTTTGTTTTCTTTCTTCTCTATTTTTTCATTCTTTTTTTATTTTTATTTGTTTTATTTTGTTTCTTCTTTGGTATATCTTTTTTACTTTTCTTTGTTTCTTTTGGTTTTCATTCTAAAACATTTGTATATGTCAACAACATTTTTCTAATACCCGTTTAATATTTTTCATACAAATTTAACATAAGAATTATATACACATTTTTCAAATGTTTGATTACAATTTTCAAATACAAAATTAAGATTTTTTCGACTAATTGGTCAACATTTTTTCTATAAAAACTTTTAAACATTTTTTCGAATGCTCGATTAACATTTTTCAAATGCAACATGAATATTTTCTAATACATGGCCAACATTTTTTCTATCCACATTTAATTTTTTTCAAATGGTTGATTAACATTTTTCAAGTACTTGTTCAACATTTTTTCAAATGATTTATTAACATTTTTGTATACATGATCAATTTTTTAATACATAGTCTACATTTTTCCTATACATATTTAACATTTTTAAATAATTTTTCAACATTTTTCAAATGCTTGCTTAACATTTTATATACATGATCCAAAAAATTCATCATTTTTTGAAAACATAGTCAACATTTTTCCTATACACATTTAAGAATTTTTGAAATACTTGTTCAACATTTTTTTCAAATGCTTAATTAACATTTTTATACACATGATAAAAAATTCATCATTATTTTAATACATGGTCAACATTTTTCTATACACATTTAACATTTTCCAAATGCTTGCTTAACATTTTTCAAACACTTGTTCAATATTTTTTAAATGCTTGGTTAACTTTCTATAAATACGTGATTAAATTGTTGCATACACAATTGTTATACATTTTTCTTATACGTGATAAACATTTTCTCTGTAGACATTCAACATTTTTCAAATGCTTGGTCAGTATTTTTCAAATGTTTTATGTAGAGTCATTTGTGTAATATATCTATTCAGATTTTTTTAAAGTATACACGAAAGTAAAAACAAAAACAAAAAGAAAAAAAAACAAAACAGAAAACATGGTTATTTTTTCCGGCGCGCCTGGGCCGCCGGCGCAACTCAGGGACCCAACCTTCAACGAGGGTTCCTTGTGTCTCGCTGAAGGGGAGACATAGGGGCGCCTGACCTTGCTAGTCTCCTTGTAGAAAAAAGAAAAAAGAAATTGAACAGGAATCAAAACATGGGCCAAAACACTGCATCCCATTTAGGAGCACAAACCAATTGTAAATTAGTATTACATATTCTTGATCTTTTAGAAAAAAATTGTCCCCTGGTGGCCTTGCAAAGCAAACTTAGAACCATTACCACAAACACACTCCAACAAACAATCCAACCGAAAATTGCCTTATGGAAACAAAGGGCCAAAGTTCATACCGTTGTTGATGGTGACGAAAACACACGATTTTTTCATGCTTCCAGCACTCAATGCTTTAGGAACAACAAAACTCGCATCCTCGTCGACGAAGGCACTGCACATTTCTTACATGAACAAAAAAATCCTCAAAAACTTGTTCAAAATCTAATTAGGGATGTAAAAAGCGTTCAATGCAATTTTGATTTACTCCCACTTTATGATTCCCCTCTGCCTCAACTCCAGACCGTATCCTAGCTTTCATCGAACAAGAAACCGACAACGCTTTGTTACACATGTACCCTAATGCAAATCCAAGTCCTGTCAAATTTGAATCTGCATTCTTTTAGAAATACTAGCACACCGTCAAACATACACTTCTACCCTTCTTCTTAGAGTTCCAGGACCACTCTGCAAACCTTGAATGGTTTAATCTTAATATACCGAGCCACACCAATGTCACCACAGGCCATATGATATTTACCGTTTTGTTTTTTATCTACTGAGTCACCCCAATGTGCCACACGTCTTTCCAGATATTATACTAGGTATACATCATGTAATCTTGTTAACTCTCAAAGTCCAAGAACATAACATAACAAGATTTGATCTATAAATATACTCATCAAAAGAGGTACATTATACCATTTAACTAACCATCAATGCCCTAGACCACATTTATGGTGGCAATTCATATGATCAAGAAAGAGAGATACTACCGCCAAAAAAGAAAGAGAGATACATGACACATAGCTACTGCCACAAACCCTTGGCGTCCACCGTGCACTACTCCCACATCACCATGTGAGCATTAAGTGTTGATGTAGAGGTCAACGGCGGAGATCCCGCCCTGGCGGAGAACTGTATTAGGGCTAAAAACTAAAATTCCCTCAAAACAGGGAGTGGGAGTGATGTAGAAAATCTGTAAAAAAGGGGGTATAAGCCGTCTAGCACCCGAGGCACCAGAGAGGAGCACCAGGGGCCGTACACCTCGTAGGCGCCCTAGGGTTGAGGGAGCCGACACTAGGATTCTACAGCCCTTGGGCCTCCCCAGGTGTTGGGCCTTGTCCCCTTGGTATTCTTCCGGCATAACACTTGTCTCTTTCTTTGAATTTTCCGAGGACTGCTGGTATTTTATTTTCTTGAAATTCAAAAATAGCAAAAAGTAGGAACTGACACTAGGCACCGAGTTAATAGGTTAGTCCCTCAAAGAGTTTTAAAGACATTCTTGAAAGATAGTAGGCATGAAACACATGAAAAATGTATATACGTTAGATATGTATTAGCACATACCTAAAGAGAAATTAGAACATTATTGATGACCCAAAAAGATAGGGGATCAATCATAGTCCTTTCGATAAGTAAGAGTGTCAAACCGAACGAGGAGCAGAAGGAAATGACAAGGGGTTTTCAGCAAGGTATTTTCTGCAAACACAGTAAGTAACGGTAAGAGATAGTTTTGTAGTACGATAATTCATAGCAAGTAACAAGTAACACAGTAACAGGGTGCAGCAAGGTGGCCCAATTCTTCTTATAGCAAAGGACAAGCGAAACGTTATTTTATAACAAGCAAATCATTCTCGAGGACTCATGTGTATTGTCGCCTAGTCACTTTCATCATGTTTATTTGATTCACGTTCGCTACTTTGATAATTTAATATATGGGTGGGCCGGTGTTTAGGTGTTGTTCTTAGTTGAACAAGCATCCCACTTATGATTACCCTCTCTCGCAAGAATCCTCAACTACGAAAGAAGAATTAAGATAAATCTAATCATAGCATGAAACATATGGATCCAAATCATCCCCTTACAGAATAACACATAAACTAGGTTTTAAGCTTCTGTCACTCTAACAACCAATCATCGACTTATTACTCCACAATTCCTTCCCTTAAGCCCAAGTATGGTAAAGTGTCATCTAGTCGATGTTCACATGACACCACTAAAGGAAGCAACAACATACACATCATCAAAATATCGAACGAATACCAAATTTACATGATTACTTATAATCAGACTTCTCTCATGCATGTCCTTAAGAACAAAAGTAACTACTCAAAAATCATATTCATGTTCAAGATAAGAGGGTATTAAATAGCATTAAGGACCTGAACATATAATCTTCCATCAAATAAACCAACTAGCATCAACTACACGATGTAATCAACACTAGTAGCAACCCACAGGTACCAATCTGAGGTTTTGGGACAAAGATTGAATACAAGAGATGAACTAGGGTTTGAGATGAGATGGTGCTGGTGAAGATGTTGATGAAGATTGGTCGTCCCATGATGACATGATAGTTGGTGATGTCGATGGCTTCGATTTCCCCCTCCCGGAGAGAAGTTTCCCCAGTAGAATCGATGTGCCGGAGAGCAAAAGTGCTCCTGCACATGTTCCGCCTCGAGACGGCGGCGGTTTGTCCCGAAGGTCTTCTTGTGATGTTTTCCTAGGTAAAATAGCATCATATAGGAGAAGATGGGCTCTAGAGACCTGCCAGGGGGCCCACAAGCTCACAGGGCGCCCCCCGAGCTTGTCGCTCCCCGGTGGCCCCCATCTAGGTATTTTATTTCACCAATATTTATATATATATTTCAAAACAATTCTCCATAAATTTCCAGGTCATTTGGAGTTGTGCAAAATAGCTATCTCTGTTGTAGCCTTTTTCGGTCCATAATTCGAGTTGCCGGCAATCTCCCTCTTTAGGTGAAACTGGCGAAATAAGAGAGAAAAGACATAAGAATAGTATCATAAAGTGAAATAATGAGCCAAAACATAATAAATAACAGTAGGAAAACATGATGCAAAATGGGCGTATCAATTAAATCGAGCGAACTATGGAGGAAATGCTTGTGTCATCCATTAATAAATCTTGCAATATGCTTGTAGAAAGTAAACCTGCTTATCTTTCAAAACTTCCCTTGCCTCAGCAAGCAGCACAGTTGGAAATTAAAGACCGAGTCTTGAGAGAAAGCAAAAGAAGAAGGTAGAGGTCAGCCAATGCACCAACAAATTTCATCTGGACATTGTTAAATAACTAGTTACACCTGAGAAGGAAAGCAACAATGTCATTCAATTGGAAAAAGGTAACTTTTCTCATCAAAAGATGCATCATAGGTAAAGTTGCATGGAAACCTGTAATGCCATGTTTGTTTGGAGGTACGTCCATTATGGTTTGTGCGATATTGGCTCATCAATAAACTTTATACCTTACACTCTTTATGCTAAGATCCATGGTGATGCACTTCTTTTAGACTAGCAACCCACCGAGATGACTATGAGACCTGCTGATAGCTTCTAGAAAACCTTATGGTATTCTTCATAATGTTCATATCTTTCTTGGTACCTTTATTATCCGATTGGTCTTCTAATGTTGGAATACTTGAAGGTTTTTTGTATTATTATAATTATATTTGGGAGATCCTTTGTGAACACTGCAGGAGCAAATATAGATTGCAACATGAAAAAAAGTTTCTCAAATTCGGGCAAGAAGAGGTGCAATTCCATTTCTCAATATTACAGAACAAGCCTTATCACAACGAACCTGAGGAGTTTTAACAGAAGACTATAGTGTGATTAGTTGCAATTTATTTCGGTACTCCGAAGGATCAACTGGAAATAAGCATGACAGAGCAAGAGCAAGGTCCATAAGATCAAGAAAACAAGAACTTAATCAATGTTTAAATACAAATCCAGCCATGGTGTAGATCTTCTTATTACTGAGGTTTATGAAGTTTCTGAGCGAAAGGGAGACGAATAACTCCCACCTCCTGGAATCATACCAATACTAGAGGATCCTAGGTACATATTTTTTGATAATACTAAATGATTCCCTGGCATTATAAATTCTAATCTTTAAGAGACAAAAGAAAAAATAAACTTAATATTAAGTGGACATAGTAAGGCTTTCGAAAATTCTATGAATGGTATAAAAGGTATAGACCCTTCAGTTTCTATGCACCATATACTTATAGAAGAAGAAGCGAAACCCATGATCGAAAGTCAATGAAGACTAAATCTTACAGCAAAACATGTGGTAAGAAAGGAGGTAATACGCTGAAGGAAATATGCCCTAGAGGCAATAATAAAGTTTTTATTTTATATTTCCTTATTCATGATAAATGTTTATTGTTCATGCTAGAATTGTATTGATCGGAAACCTAAATACATGTGTGAATACATAGACAAACAATATGTCCCTAGTGAGCCTCTACTTGACTAGCTCGTTGTTCAAAGATGGTTAAGTTTTCCTAACTATGGACATGAGTTGTCATTTGATAATGGGATCACATCATTAGGAGAATTATGTGATGAACAAGACCCATCTGTTAGCTTAGCAAATTGATCATTTAGTTTTATTGCTATTGCTTTCTTCATGTCAAATACATATTCCTTTGACTATGAGATTATGCAACTCCCGGATACCGGAGGAATGCCTTGTGTGCTATCAAACGTTAGAATGTAACTGGGTGATTATAAAGATACTCTATAGGTATCTTCGAAGGTGTTTGTTCAGTTGGCATAGATCAAGATTATGATTTTTCACTCCGAGTATCGAAGAGGTATCTCTGGGCCCTCTCGGCAATACACATCATAAGCTTGCAAGCAAACGACCAAGGAGTTAGTCATTAGGTGATGTATTATGGAACGAGTAAAGAGACTTGCCGGTAACGAGATTGAACTAGGTATGAAGATACCGATGATCGAATCTCGGGCAAGTAACATACCGATGGACAAAGATAATTACGTATGTTGTCATAATTGTTCGACCAATAAAGATCTCTGTAGAATATGTAGGAGCCAATGAGCATCCAAGTTCCTCTATTGGTTATTGACCGGAGAGGTGTCCCGGTCATGTCTACATAGTTCTCGAACCCGTAGGGTCCGCACGCTTAACGTTCGATGATGATATTGTATTATATGAGTTATGTGATTTGGTGACCGAATGTTATATGGAGTCCTGGATGATATCACGGACATGACAAGGAGTATCGAAATGGTCGAGAGGTAAAGATTGATATATAGGATGATAGTATTCGGACACCGGAAGTGTTCTGGAGTGTATCGGGTATTTATTGGAGTACCGGAGGGGTTACCGGAACCCCCGGGAGAAATATATGGGCCATATGGGCCATGAGAGGGGATCACACCTGCCCACAAGGGGTGCCCCCCTATGGCAGGAGGCCGAATTGGGGGAAGGAAAAGGGGGTTCGCCCCCTTCCTTTCTCTCTCCCCCTTCCCTTTCTTCTCCGGTGGAAAAAGGCAGTGGGGCGCCACTTGGGGAAACCCCAAGTAGGATTCGGATCCTACTTGAGGCACACCCTGGCTGCCTCCCCTCTCCCTTCCACCTATATATATGTGGGGGCACCCCTAGCACACCCAAGACAATTGCCTAGCCGTCTGCGGTGCCCCCTCCACCGTTTACTCCCACGATCATATCTTCGTAGTGCTTAGGCGAAGCCCTGCACGAATCACTTCACCATCACCGTCACCATGCCGTCATGCTGACGGAACTCATCTACTACCTCGATGTCTTGTTGGATCAAGAAGTCGAGGGACATCACCGAGCTGAATGTGTGTAGAACTCGGAGGTGTCGTACGTTCGGTACTTGATCGGTCGGAGCTAGAAGAAGTTCGACTACATCAACCGCGTTCTAAAACGCTTCCGCTTTCGGTCTCCATGGATAGATTATTGCGTGTGCGTACACATTTTTTGTTTTCCATGCAACGATTCCCAACAGTGGCATCGTGAGCCAGGTCTATGAGTAGATGATATGCACGAGTAGAACACAAAGAGTTGTGGGCGGTGATAGTCATCACTACAAAAAAATACACTTCCATGATGATACGTGTTTGTCACAGTAGGCCGCGTTTTCTGTCATGCATGTACATCCATGATGATTTTATGACAGAATCAAGATAGTCATACCTGTGCCCTTATAGAAGTGTTCCACGACATTACCAAAATTATCATCACAGAAGTGTCCACTTCCATGATGATAAATCACGCGTCATAGAAGTGCTTTCGTCAAGGCTAACCGACATGTGGATCCACCGTAACGGGTCGCTGTTAAGCTATCGGGTTCTGGTTTGGATCCGATAACTCGTTAACAGCTGGGACCAATGGGGATTTTCCACGTGTAAAATACTCATTCGCCGGCTGATGACCCACAAGTATAGGGGATCTATCGTAGTCCTTTCGATAAGTAAGAGTGTCGAACCCAATGAGGAGGAGAAGGAAATGACAAGTAGTTTTCAGTAAGGTATTCTCTGCAAGCACTGAAATTATCAGTACAGATAGTTTTGTGATAAGGTAATTCGTAACAGGTAACAAGTAACAAAAGTAAACAAGGTGCAACAAGGTGGCCCAATCCTTTTTGTAGCGAAGGACAAGCCTGGACAAACTCTTATATAAAGGAAAGCAGTCTCGAGGACACATGGGAATTATCGTCAAGCTAGTTTTCATCATGCCCATATGATTCGCATTCGTTACTTTGATAATTTGATATGTGGGTGGACCGGTGCTTGGGTACTGCCCTTCCTTGGAAAAGAATCCCACGTATGATTAAGCCCCCTCGCAAGCATCCGCAACTACGAAAGAAGAATTAACGTAAACCTAACCATAGCATGAAACATATGGATCCAAATCAGCCCCTTACGAAGCAACGCATAAACTAGGGTTTAAGCTTCTGTCACTCTAGCAACCCATCATCTACTTATTACTTCCCAATGCATTTCCCTAGGCCCAAACAATGGTGAAGTGTTATGTATCGACGTTCAGATAACACCACTAGAGGAAAGACAACATACATCTCATCAAAATATCGAACGAATACCAAATTCACATGACTACTTATAACAAGACTTCTCTCATGTCCTTAGGAACAAACGTAACTACTCACAAATCATATTCATGTTCATAATCAAAGGGGTATTAATGCGCATAAAGGATCTGAACATATAATCTTCCACCGAATAAACCAACTAGCATCAACTACAAGGAGTAATCAACACTACTAGCAACCCACAGGTACCAATATGAGGTTTTGAGACAAAGATCGGATACAAGAGATGAACTATGGTTTGAGAAGAGATGGTGCTGGTGAAGATGCTGATGGAGATTGACCCCCTCCCGATGAGAGGATCGATGGTGACGATGATGATGACGATTTCCCCCTCCCGGAGGGATGTTTCCCCGGCAGAACAGCTTCGCCGGAGCCCTAGATTGGTTCCGCCAAGGTTCCGCCTTGAGACGGAGGTGCTTCGTCTCGAAAGCTTCCTTCTGATTTTTTTCCACGGCAAAAGACACCTTATACCATAAGATGGACATCAGGGGGCTTCTAGGTGGCCCACGAGGTAGGGGCGTGCCTAGGGGGTAGGGCGCGCCCTCCACCCTCGTGGACAGTGGGTGGCCCCCCTCTGGTGCTTTCTTCGCTAAATATTTTTAATATATTCCAAAACTGACTTTCGTGGATTTTCACGACTTTTGGAGTTGTGCAGAATAGGTCTATAATATTTGCTCCTTTTCCAGCCAAGAATTCTAGCTGCCGGCATTCTCCCTCTTCATGTAAACCTTGTAAAATAAGAGAGAAAAGGCATAAGTATTGTGACATAATATGTAATAACATCCCATAATGCAATAAATATCAATATGAAAGCATGATGCAAAATGGACGTATCAACTCCCCCAAGGTTAGACCTCGCTTGTCCTCAAGCGGAAGCCGATATCGAAAAATATGTCCACATTTTAGAGATAGAGGTGTCGATAAAATAAAATACGGACATGAGGGCATCATGATTATTCTTAGAATAGCAATATATATATACACATATATATATATACGGTGTGTCTATTATGATAACACCCCTTAAGAGTATTATTCTAATAACACGAGCCTTATTCTGCACATCCCCCACCAGATCGCCGCCGCCCCTCCCCTCCCGACCTTCTACCGTGCCAATGGCCTGGGAGCGCCACCGCCCGTCCCCCCCAGCCTTCTTCCACGGCAGCGGCCTGGCAGCGATGCCGCCCCTCCCCTCCCCGCTTTCTCCCGCGGCGGTGGCCTGGGAGCGCCACCGCCCCTCCCCTCCCGGCCTTCTTCCGCGGTAGCGGCCGGCAGCGACGCTGCCCCTCCCCTCCAGGCCTTCTTTTGCGGCAGCGGCCAAGCAGCGCCGCTGCCCATCGCCGCTCGGCCTTCTTCCGCGACAGCAACTGAGCAACGCCTCCCCCACCAGCATATCGTCCTTCTTCCACGCAGCAGGTCGGTAGCGCCGCCGCCGAACTCCTCCGGGCCTGCAATTAGCTGTACTTCATCAGATGTGGATTGGTGCTGCCTCGACATCAAACCAATTTGAGCAAGGAGGACTATGCGCAAGGTTCCTTCATCCACGACAGCTTCTTGGATTAAGTTTGCAATGACCTTCAGAGCAAATCCTCCGTCTCCGTTCACCTTGAGCAACGTCCAGACCGCTCATGAACTTCTGAAGGGCAAGTGGACTACACAGGCGAACGCAAAAGTTGTGCAGACGGACGAGAAGAGAACTTCCTCCTGCAAACGCAAGAAATCACTGCAACAGGAGGTAAGCAGTACACTTCCTCAACCATACCAGTTTATTTATTCCAGACAAAGCAGTACACGCAGTCCAGTGCGCCTACAAAAACAATGCAGTGTGGTTGCTTCGGTTCATTGTGGGGGAAAATGCAGTGAACTTGCTCGGTTATGCAGTACGCTTGTGTAGGTTCATTACGGACAACGATGCAGTGCGGTTACTTCAGTTCACATTGCAGGATGATGCAGTCAACATGCATTAGTTTTGTAGTACCATTTGTAACACATTGCAGTTCACATGATTCAGTTCATTTTGCCTGACAATGCAGCTCGGTCATTTTGTGTGCAGGAAATGACGTTCAACAGATACAAAATGCCACGCATAATTGACAACCTAGGGAACAACAACTTTCAGAAGAGTAAAGCTTCTTCTGAAAGAGATACTGGCTGGGTTACTCCTGAGATTCCTCGAGGATTCTTCACGACAACAAACAGGGTACACTACTCTCTGGAAGAGGATTTTTTTCCAAGGAGAAGAGGTAGTCGAGGATGACGACGATGCCTCCTTCATCTAGGAGGGCACTCACCGACAGGAGGATGAAGATGATGGCGATGAAGATGAGCCAATAACAGTTCTCAACCCAGAGTATAAGCACGAGTTCACTATGTTTGGACAGCATGTCCGAACAGACAATGATGATGCAGTTGAACACGATGTTGCAGCAGATGATGAATATAATTATGACTATGATGATGTGCCACCGCTCCAAAAAATTTAACCCAATCCACTGAAACATCGTCACAACACTGGATTACCACCACGTCCACCTGCTGCACCCCAAAACAGAGCTTAGTGTCCACCTGCTGCACCAAAAAACAGAGCTCCAAGCAGAGCTGCTGCATCAACTTCGACGAAGCGACCACCAACGATGCCTCGGTCAAAAGTCAAAAGCAAGTAAAAATCCTCCTCACTATTGCCGCCGCGAGATCCTCAACTACACAGATCTGCTATAACCCCGCCATGTCCAATACAACCTGGCGAGCTGCAAACACCATCGCGTGAACGACTCTACACACATGTAAGTTTATGTTCTGAAAAATAATAATAATAGTTGCAGTCCATTCAGATAACATTGCAGTGCACACTGATATTTCTTGTGAGGTTTGACGTAGCATCTAATACATTGGATTCTTCTGAAAACTTAGAAACATTGCAATGCTTTATTAAACTCGTATGCACTCCTCGTATTTAAAAAAAATAATAGAACAAATTATCTCATAGAGCATTGCACTTAATGTAGGATAAAAACATGCCGCTGAACCTCATACCTGCCACTGGAATGAAGTTCACCACGTACGACAAGGCATGGACTTTTACAACAATTATGCAAGATGTGCAGGGTTTGGCATACGCAAGAGGGAAAAATACAAGACAAATGCCTACATTGTCTGCTCAAGAGAAGGGACGCACAAGCAGACTGTGTCAGATTATCACCGGAAATGTCAGAAGACATCAAAAAGGATTGACTACAAGGCAAAGATTAGAGTCAAAAAGAGGAAGGATGGCAAAATTGTGATAGAAATGGTTGAATTCAACCACAATCACAAGATGCTGGAAAGCCCCGGGATGCTTTTGCACACGCCGTCGCACAAAAAAGACGATCCTTTGATAGACCAGTTAGTGAAAGACATGCAACTTGACAACCACATACACGCTCAGATGATGTCAACGCTGTCACGTATGTCTGGTGGTCTGCAGTACATGGGACATACTAGCCACGTCTGGGTAAACAAGTAAGCACATCACAAACCATATCGCTTGAGCATCCTCTCGGCAATTATTTCCTGTTTGATGAGATGAGTTTGCATTGCATTTGAAAATGCAGGAAACAAAAGTTTGCCAGAGAAGAGTTCCAAGATGATGTCAAGAAACTTCTGGTTTTCTTCGAGAATATGTAGAAGATAAACCCATAGTTTTTCTATGATTATGACGTTGATGCAGATAACCGTGTAAGAAACGTCTTTTGGGCCAACGCAAGTTGCAAAGGATCGTATGAAGATTTTGGAGACTGCGTTACATTTGACACGACGTATAAAACTAACAAATTCCACATGCCACTGGGAGTCTTCGTGGCAGTGAACCATCATCTACAGAACACCATATTTGCTGTTGCACTAGTGCGAGATGAAACAATACCGTCGTTCAAGTGGGTTTTCAAAACATTTCTGAGGTGTATGAACAACAAGCATCCAATCTGCATGCTCACAGGTACAAAAAAACACCTACATACTTACATTTTTTTGGGTGCACTTATATTTCTTCCATCTGTCTTACACACACACAAACAACTTAATAAAAAACACTATTTGTGCATTCTCAGACCAGTGTTCTTCGATGAAGGCAACATTAAAAACTATCCTCCCACATACTCTACATAAGTTGTGTCGGTGGCATATCATGAAGTAGCCCACAGACCACCTCGCCTTGCCGTATAAGGCGCACGAGAAACTGAAGGATGACCTCAATGCGGTGCTGAACCACCCACTAATGCCATCAGAATTTGAACGAGCGTGGAAGGACCTCATTCAGAGATATAACTTGCAAGACGATGAAGTGATGAATTCGCTGTGGGAAGGCAGGCACGAGTGGATCTCGGCTTACTACAAGGAATTTTTCTATGCTCGGATGACTTCCACACAGAGAAGCGAGAGCATCAACCGCATACTAAAGAAAAACTTTGTCAAAGAGAAGCATGATCTCCATCTGTTTGCTCAACTGGTGGAAAAGTGCATTCAGACCAGGAAGGCTGTCGAGCACGCAGAGACAGTAGCAAATGAGGTAAACAAAATGTCACTCAAAAACTGCTAAAAATATAACTACAAAATCAAACAATTTTTTCAGTTATGTGGTTCGTAACAGTGCATTTCTGATCATGCAGTCAGAGGTAAAGACAACAACCCAGTTTGGGTTCGAAGTTCAGTTATCAAAAGTGTATACAAGGGCAGTGTTTGCAGATTTCAAAGAAACACTCTACCGTAGCACTGCATTCAGAGCAGAACGGTGCCCTGAGAACCCGATAAAGTATCTCGTACACCACTACAACAGATCGGATGCATTTGACTGGGCAAGGCATAATTTCCAAGTGGTCGCCGATGAACAAAAAGGTGTCTACGAATGTGAATGCAAACTCTGGACACACACAGGTGAGACTCCTATCACAAAAATTCTAGTTTCTGATAGTCATGCACGAAAGCTCACTTACTGGACTTTAAAAGTCCACATGCATGACTAATTCACAAAACCAAATGAAGTTCACTTCTTTAAAATGAATAAATAACGAAAAAATATGTGTTTATTAATTTCATGCAGTTCACTTACAAAACAAAGAAATCATGTGTTGTCTGCAGGGCTCTTTTGGGTCCATGTGTTATGCATGCTTTCTCATTTGAGAGTACTCAAGATTCCTGAGGTGTACATCATGAAAAGATACACCCTAACACAAGATCAAATGCGACGTTTGGTACAAGAGACTATGAACAAGAAACACCAGATGGAACATCGCTTTTTTGCCGTAGAAAATTTCTGACAAAAACAGCAATGGACCTTGCAAACAAAGCGACAAGGTCCGATGTTGGGTGCCACAGAGCGTTGTCTAGTATGAGGGCACTGTTCGAGGAAGTTGATGTGCTCTACAAAGAAGAAGAAGAAGAAGAAGAAGAAGAAGAAGAAGAAGAAGCAAAAATAAAGCAAGCAGAGAAATCCCAGAATGACAATAATGCCGAGCAAGTAGAAAATACCGAACACAGCGGAACTGGTGCTATCAAAAAAGAAACAATTCTTCCACCTCATGCTGCAAACATAAGAGGAAGGAAGAAAGGGGGCGACGGAACCCAGAAAAAGGTTGCATGCAAGGAGAAAAGTGATGACAAAAACAGTAAGCCACAGCCTGAGCTAGACAGTGACGGTCACCCGCTGGGAATAAATAGGTGCAAGACATGTAATGAAATCAGTGGCCATAATTCCAGGACATGTACAAAAAGACATGAACAAGAAAAACGAGGACATGGCGATGCACAACCAAACAGAAATTCCACTCACAACACTAAGAAATGGATGAAACCAAGACGTTGTAGCATCTGCAAAAAGAGGAAGAGACAAAATTCAAGAACCTGCCCCAAAAGAACAAGATCAGAAAATGAGGAAGACGAACAAGATGAAATCAAAGAAGAAGATGGCGACACAACTGAAGAAGAAATGGCTTATGAAGAAGCAGATGAAGAAGAGGAGGAAGAAGAAGAGAGTGAAGAGGACGAAGACCATGAAGAAACTGAAGAAGCAGTGCCTTATGAAGAAACAGATGAGGAAGATGAGGAAGAGCAAGAAGAGGAGGATGAAGAGAGTGAAGAGGACGAAGAACATGAAGAAATAATGCCAACAAGACCACCACAAGGGAATGCTGCTGTACAAAAACAACCAAGAATGACACCACTTTCAAAAAACAAGGTAGGAGCATGAAAGGATGCAGTTCACCGCACTGGAAAACGAAAGCAGCCATCAACCAGCACGTGGGGAGCAAAGAAGGATGCAGTTCACAACACTGGAAAACGAAAGCAGCCATCAACCGGAACGCAGGGAGCAAAGAAGGATGCAGTTCACATCACTGGAAAATGATAGAAGTCATCAACAAGCACGCGAGGAGCAACGAAGGATGCAATTCACAGCACTCGAAAACAAAAGCCACCATCAACCAGCACGCGAGGGACTACAAACACAACGGTGCAGAGACAAGAACCAGTAACACAACCATGGAAAACAAAAGAAAGTGTGACATTAGGCACGCTCCAGTCACCGCGGAGAAGCAGCAGGTTAACGACCAAATAGATGAACTTCAATAAATTAATCATATGCATAGCAGTTTGCTTATCTGTATGACTTATGTATCAGTTTAAATTTCGTGTAAACACAAATTTCCCACTGACTATGAGTTATTCAACTAAACCATCTAAAGACAAATGGTGTATATAGTATACCATATATATACCAGTCTAGAGTAAAACTTTGACACATATTAATCTAAAAACAATGCAAAATGCAGTTAGCTCATTGGCAGCACGAAGTTTAGAATAATAATTGAAGCGGTTCATATCACAAAAGTGCTTATTACAAAAGACATCAAAAAGATGAAGCATTCGACACACAAAAGTACTTATTACAAATCAACCTCATAACCTTAACCAATCACGTCAAATGTGATTCTAACCGTACGATCCTCGAGTTCAAAGAAGTTGAGGACAACAACTTGCTTAGACTTCAGGCCACTATCAATGACAAATTCCTTCCACCCTTTCTGCAAACACAGCCGCCCGTCAACACCTACATGATACTTGGCTGGTTTAAGGTGTCCATTACCAAGAACAACTTGGAGAATTCCCTTCTTCTTAAGCCGGAGATACCTAACAGCTCGTTGGGGAAGTTTCTGCAAAAAATCAGTACAGATTAAACGCAATCTAATGTGTAGTGTGGAACTTGCAAACAAGAAGTACGCTTACAACTATTATGAAGTTCTTGAGACTCCCTGCATGTAGTACAAAACCTACAAGCGGGGAAATTGTGGAAACTATTACTTCTCATCTAGTATCTAAGCAGTTCACATATTGTAACCATGCAAATAAAACACGAGCTCCATGCACACAAGCAAAAAAATAAAAACAAGATATAAGTACGAAGTGCAGTACACTTCAATAAAACAGAAATAAGTGTATTCCTAAAAAACTAGAAGTTCAGACTAGTATGAAATTATACAAAAAAATAGAAAACACAAAGAAAAATCAGATCAAGCGAAAAATACCATCTTGTAGTGAGTCTCAACATCTGTTGGCGTAAGCTGGTGGACAAAAGGACTTGTACGGCCAAGGCCACGGCGAAGCAGGGCAGAACAGAATGCAGAAACGTTGATGTGGCCCATATCCAATCCTTCTGTGAACACTGTGCCATATGCAAGCTGCTCCGCTCGCCTAGCTCGGCACAATACCTTCCCCCCACGACGAGCACGATGGGCCTGCGAGCAAGCTAAGCAATCGCAGTGCGTCGGCATACCACAACCATGCCCGCAGCAAGAGAGAATCGCGTAGGGGCCTGGAGCCCTCGCAACAAAAACCTAGAAAAGGAAAAAAAATAAAGAGAGGCTAAAGAAAGGAGAGAAGTTGCGGCTGGAGGAGAAATGAACTGCAAAGGAAGGGTAGAAGTTGGCCTACATTTATAGGAGAGGAATGCAAAAGGGTCAAAACAGAAAATTAAAGGGGAGTCAATGAAAATTACATTACCAAAAATGAAGGAAAGTCAATAAAGGTTTATGTTACCAAAACAAAAAAGTCTTACCAGGAAGTTCTACAAAGACTTTGACTGCAGAAATTCCCACGAACTAACCGCAGATCATTAAATAAGAATTCTCTGAAAAATTATAATCCACAGACCATTTTATGTGTGCAGTTCTCCAAAGTCCTACCAGGAAGTTCACTATATGTGTGCATGAAGTGCAATACATGCTCAAAATCAAGCACAAAGAAAAGCACTTTCGCGCAGTGCACAAAAGCAAAATTAGTGCACCTGATGTAGTCCTTAACTGTAAGCCATGCAGTCTGCAGCGTTGGCATAACCAGTCACAACTTTAGCACAAAGAAGCATGCACACAGTGCAAAATGTGTAGACCTGAAGCACAGGACCATGCTGAATGCAGTGCACATAGAGGCAACAAACAAGTGCACACCCCTACCAATGCGGTGCACAAAAATGTAGCGCAAACATGTTTAGTACGAAATGCGTGCACATTCAGTACATAAACCTAATCAATGCAGTGCACAGATGATTTCCTAAGCAGTGCACGCCCCTATATTGAAAAAACTACTTAAGATAGAAAATACAAAGAAAACAATTGACCACCACAAGTGCATCCGGCCCCAGCCAGTCTCATAGTAGGTCTGTGCCCACCTTAGGCGAGCCGTTCTGAGCCACGATGCATGGGGCCGGGCGCACATGGGCCCACGGGTCAGAGAGCATAGAGCATCGAGCGCCGTGTATAAGCGCCCAAATAAGTAACCAGAGGAGTTCAATACGGCCACCTCGCCAGCGCTTATAAACAGGTCGGGCGCGCCTTCCGCGGGCGAGGTGGGACTAAACATTAGGCCGCACACAACGCATCGGGAACCAGCCATGCTCGCAGGCCGACTTGGGACCAATGCGTCTTCACTCCCCAAACACAGGCCCAATAAGGCCCACTAAGAAAAAACAATAACTTCAAAAAAATGGGCCCCTCAACCCCCCTACCCCTCCCGTACAGGGACTGCAGTAAGTACGGGCAAAAAATTGATGCAGTAAGCAGCACTAGAAAGATGCAGTGAATTTCGTTACATGAAGTGGTATGGTTTAGCAATCCAGTTCCGGATTACCTACATGAATAAATACACGGTATAGAACACAGAGAAAAACTCGTAAAATTGCGGAATAGATGGTACTTTATTCAGGGGCTGCAGCAAGGACACGCAAAAAATACTGTGAAGTAAGCACCTGTAGACAACATGCAGTTCTCTGTTGCACACGATGCAGTGCAGAACTCCAACCAATGTAGTTTCATTCTCACGCAGGATACATATAAACGTCACAAAATGCCCGTTCGCACAAAAAGTGGTGGTTAAAAAATTACTGATCAAAAATAAAAAAACCATGTTAAAAAACACCACGTTCGCATACAACCACCCAATCGGAGCGGTTCCATCAGCACAAGCCCACGATCACGGACGCAACACCAACCCACGGTCTGCACAAACCGCATCATCAGCGAGATCGTGCAGTTCATCTGATGCGACCATCCCACCCTGCGCCCTCCCCTTAAAATCAGACCACTGCCATAGGCCTTCTCATCCACAACAACACAAGTATCCATTGCGCTGCCACCAAATCGCTCAATCACATCCATCTCCACGCAAAACACCAAGCCCTACTACCGGCGATGGCGTTCGCCGACGAGTACAAGGCCATGGAGGCCCACGGCAACACCAAGTTGCATGTCATCCACACAAACGACAAGAAGCAGGTGGCGACCACCCTCACGCAGTACGAGCGTTACCTCAGCCTCCAGCGCCACAAGATCGTCGACATTGATCTCAAGTATAACAATGAGCCTGAAGCGACGCAAAAACCCGCCCTCTGCCAACTCTCCATCGGCAAGAAACACCCGGTGCTGCTCTTCCAACTGAGTGCCGCTGAAAGTTGCATCGTCTTCGACAACTTCCTCGCCGACCCCAGGTACACCTTTGCAGGCGTCTCCATCGACGGCGACAAACCAGGCTAGACCACATCAATCTGGAGGTCGCCAACTTCGTCGACATCCAGAAGGAGTGGAGGGTGCCCGAGGCAACTAAGGAGTTGGACTCCCTTGGAGACGTCTCCGGCATGCTCATCGACGACTACTACAACAACATGAAGAAGAAGATCACCGACGACGAGCACAAGCGCCGGGCCACCCTGCCTCTGTCCTTGAGGCACATCGAGTACACGACAAAGGATGCCTACGCAGCGTACGAGATATGGAACCGCATCACCCTCACCCAGGACGGGCTTCGCCATGCAAAGCTGGAGAAGGAGGAGCCCCACAAGAAGCACGCCAAGAGCAGCTGGGGATGGGGAGATGCTGACTGGTGAAGAAGAAGATGGTGCCGACCAAAGAGCCAACAATGCCAGCATCGTTTTGGAATTATCATCAAATTTGATTTATGTGTTTGCTTATGTATCGTTGGTTTGCTTGTGATCATTTGCTTTTGCTGAACTTGATTTGCTCGCCATGCAGAATCGCTTGTAATGATGTGAACTTTGATTATGTTAGATTGCTTTCTGTTGAAATTAGTTTGCTCATGATGAACTTGTCGTACAGAATGCCTGTGATAATTTGTTTTCTGTTGTTTGCTCATGTATCATTAGATTCGAGCAGTGCACAAAACGAAAATAAGATGCAGTGTGCAAATAGAACGCATGCAGTGCAAATTGTGTACCAATGCAGTACATACTCTGTCGAATCAAGTTTACACATACCCAACTAAGCAGTGAACGCCCCTAAATTTGAAAAAAGTACATAAGAGCAAAAACACAAAAAGAAAAAATGCGACCTGTATATGTAGTGCGGAAATATATGAACCTGCAGCACAGAAACATAATCAATGCAGTACGGGGTATGTTTACTAAGCAGTGCACTCCCCTACATTGGAAAAAAGATTACATAAGAGCAAAAACATGAAAATAAAAAATGAGAACTGTACATGTACTACGGAATGCGTGCGCATGTAGTACAAAACCCTGATCAATGCAATGCATGGATGATTTGCTAAGCAGTGCACGCTCCTACATTGAAAAAAATGTAGTGCGGAAATATATGAACCTGCAGCAGAGAAACATAATCAATGCAGTACAGGTATGTTTACTAAGCAGTGCATTCCCCTACATTGGGAAAAAGATTATATAAGAGCAAAAACATGAAAACAACAAATGAGACCTGAACATGTAGTACGAAATGCGTGCACATGTAGTACAGAACCCTGATCAATGTAGTGCAAGAGTGGTTTGATAACCAGTGCACGCCCCTACGTTGAAAAAAATACTTAAGATAGAAAATACAAAGAAAAAATTGACCACCACAAGTGCATCCGGCCCCAGCCAGTCTCGTAGTAGGTCTCCACCCATTGTAGGCGAGCCGTTCTGAGCCACAATGCATGGGGTCGGGCGCAGATGGGCCCACAGGTCAGAGAGCATAGCGGAGCGAGCGCCGTGTATAAGCCCCCAAATAAGTAACCAGAGGAGTTCGATACGGCTGCCTCGCCAGCGCTTATAAACAGGTCAGGCGCGCCTTCTGCGGGCGAGGTGGGACTAAACATTAGGCCGCACACAACGCACCAGGAACCAACCGTGCTCACAGGCCGACTTGGGCCCAATGCGTCTTCACTCCCCGAACACCGCCCAACAAGGCCAACTAAGAAAAAACAATAACTTCAAAATATAAAACATCAAATAAAAATGAGAAACATTTTTTAAATGAATAACAACAACAAAAGAAAATGTGTGTGGGCACTGCCAGAAACTACAGTTCATTATTAATAAATAAAACGCAGAAAGCCTGAAGTAAACGTACAAATGCAGTCCGCGACGCCTAACAATGCAGTTCTCCACGTGGAAGCACGAAGTATTCTTTTTTCTGAAATGCAGTTCTCCTTCTACTGAAATGTAGTATCGCTAAAATGAAGAATGCAGCCCTGTTAGTTGAGTAAAGCAGTTCGTTATAAAATAAATAACTGCATGAAAGAACTCCATCAAGAAACTAAATGTGCGTACATCTGTATCAATCCTAATCCGATATAATTCAGTGCACGAAGAATAAATTTCACTTCCATGCAGTAAACTACATGGACGTAAGCAGTTCTGTTCTGATAGCAAAGAAGTGCACTTAATAGGAAAATTCACCGAAAACACAATCATCACATTTTTTGACAGTTGCGTGCATACCTGAACAAGTCACGAAAAAAGAGGACACGGCATTCCAGATTTCCAACGCACTAACATAGCCTCCTCATAGCAGAACCTCTCTGTAGTTGCCACGTAACTAAAAACAGAGCCCCACCATGCTACCACCCCGCTCCACCTTTCCCACGTCCTGTCAAGGAGAGCACAGGAGAGCAGAGCAGAAAACACAACTGCTTCGTACCCCAAAAAACACCATTGCATCTTCTTCTCCACACTTCCTTTCACCAACCTCTTCTCTCCAGAACAAACACGAGAGAGCAGAGGAGAGTCATGGAGGATGCACCTCTTTACAAGCAGCCCCACAGGTACACCAGTGAGCTCCACGACATCGACCTCCACGACAACCACAAGCTCCACGTCATTTGCACAAGCAAGGGTGAAGACGTGGACAACATGCTGTCCACGCTCAGGAGGAAGCTCGGCGGAATGCCCGTCAAACTAGTCGGCGTCGATGTTGAGTACACGCACTACGTGAAGCCACAGCGGGCAGCAGTGCTCCAGCTATGCGTAGAAAAAGAATGTCTTGTCTACCACATGTCTGCAGCTAAAGACAGGTCAAAATAACTATCAATCTGTACCATTGATTGTCAATATTGATTTTAAATTTTCTTCACTGCAATCGCCCATATTTAAACTTTGGTTTTCATTTTTGAAAAGCATGGCATATGAATTCATTGACAGTTTTCATCTGGCTCCATGTATGTCACTCATGTGCTCAATTCTTGAATTATTTCATCTAGCAATACACGCAGTTTTATTTTGTTTTACCAAATACAAACTATTTGACTGAACAATAGAAAACTGCAACATTACTATACAAAACATGTATGAAATTCAGTTCAAGAATACAATCATGCACAAAACATGCATTGTTTATGCAATATTTTATCAGATTTGCTAGTTATGTTGAACAAAGTATTAGCAACTACTCAATGTAACAAATTCAGATATTCATATTGCAGTTTAGTTTCAGACAAAACAAAAAACATTGGTACTCCTAAGAAAATAAACTATATTCACTCTATACAAACATCTTGCAGGCCAATGGAACTAGACAAATTCCTCGTGGATGGTGAGTACACCTTCGTCGGATTCGCCATTGAAGGGGACAAAAGCAAGCTGAAGCTATCTGGTTTGGAGATCAACTCCGACAACTACATTGATATTCAGGTGGAATGGAGAGGCCCATACAATAAAAAGAAGTTTGACTCTTTAGCTGATGTTGCCGGCAGGATGATAGACAAATTCACTACCATGACATGAAGAAAAAAATTAACCGCAAGGAGGACCATACTCTGTGAGGATTTTGCCCACTGCCAGAAAAGCTTATCAAGTATGCAGCAATAGATGCATTCGCAACATATGAGTCATGGAGAATTATCTACGATGTCATCATGGGACTGGACAGGGCAAAAAGAGACAAAGAAGCAAAGCAGAAGAAGAACAAGGCTGTAATCCAATACAGCAACTAGAAATAATTCAGGGCTATGTTTTAGTTTCACTTTACTTTAGTCGTTGTGTTGTTCTCTGTTTCATGTATGCAAGCTTTTGATTATGTCCATTACTTCGTATCAAACATTTCTTCTGTAAAAACAATGTTGTTTTAGAATTATCATTAAATTTTATTTCTGTTATTTGCTTATTTGTCACAGTTTGCTTCTGATCAATTGCTTTCGCTGAAATTAGTTTGTGTTAGAACAAATATCCAGAAAACTTTGAAAAAATTAATGTGTGATACCAAAATGTGAATACAGTTCACATAAAAAATATAACGCAGTTCATAGAGTGTATACATGAAGTGCAGTACATGCACAAATGCAGAACAAAGGGGCTGCAGCAACTTCCGTTCAGTGCACAACATACAGACTTGGTACACGTAGTGCAGTACTCAACGTTGGTGTAAGCATTACAAATGACATCATTTGTACTACCACGAAATATATATACTCCAAAAGAAAAAAATGCTTCAGATAAGGAAAAAATTGACCACCCAGCTACAACAAGGCCCCAGCCAGTCCCGTAATAGGTCTCTAAAAAATGCGTGCAGTTCTCCAAAGTCTTACAAGGAAGTTCACTATATGTGTGCATGAAGTGCGGTACATGCTCAAAATGAACCACAAGAGAAGCACTTTCATGCAGTGCACAACATAGAATTAGTGCACCTGATGCAGTACTTAAATGTAAGTCATGTAGTCCGCAGCGTTAGCATAACCAGTCACAACTTTGGCACAAAGAAGGATGCACGCAGTGCAAAATGTGTACACGTGCAGCACATGACTATGACGAATCCAGTGCACATAGAAGCAACAAAGAAGTGCACACCCATACACTAGAAAAAATGATACGTGAGAGGGAAAAACAATAAAGAAATATGCTACCCATGAAGTGCACAAAAATGTAGCGCAAACATGTGTAGTACGCAACCCCAGAGCCACACCCCTAAGATAGACAGGGAGGCGACAGGGTGTGACGGACTCCCTTGCGCATGCGGCGCCGCGACACGCTGCGTCGCCGCCTGCTCCGGCTCGTTCCAGGCTCGACCTCGCAGGGGGGTGGGAAGGGGGGTCACGACCCCCTCCCACCCCCCTGCTCGGCCTCGCGCTAACGCACGCAGTGCGCTTGGTTGACAGGCGCAGTGAGGACATTCTGTTTTTCCAACAAATAGGACGCATGCAACTCCAGAGCCACACTCCCCTAAGATAGGCAGGGAGATGACGGGGTGTGATGGACTCGCCTGCGCATGTGGCGCCGCGACACGCAGCGTCGCCGCCTACTCCAGCTCGTTCTAGGCTCGGCCTCGCAGGGGGGTGGGGAGGGGGGTCACAACCCCCCCCTCCCACCCCCTCCTCGGCCTCGCGCTAAGACGAACAGTGCGCTTGGTTGACAGGCGCAGTGCGGACATTCTGTTTTTCAACAAATAGGACGCACGCAACCCCAGAGCCACACCCCTAAGGTAGACAGGGAGGCGACGGGGTGTGACGGACTCGCCTGCGCATGCGGCGACGCGGCACGTCGCGTCGCCGCCTGCTCCGGCTCATTCCAGGCTCGGCCTCGCACGGCGGGTGGGGAGGGGGTCACGACCCCCTCCCACCCCCCTGATCGGCCTCACGCTAACGCACGCAGTGCGTTTGGTTGATAGGCACAGTGTGTACATTCTGTTTTTCCAACAAATAGGACACACACAACCCCACAGCCACACTCCCCTAAGATAGACAGGGAGGCGACGGGGTGTGACGGACTCGCCTACGCATGCGGCGCCGCGGCACACTGCGTCGCCGCCTGCTTCGGCTCGTTCCAGGCTCGGCCTTGCAGGGGGGGTCATGACCCCCCTCCCACCCCCCCCCCCCCATGCTCGGCCTCGTGCTAAGGCACGCAGTGCGCTTGGTTGACAGGCGCAGTGCGGACATTCGGTTTTTCCAACAAATAGAACGCACGCAACCCCAGAGCCACACTCCCCTAAGATAGACAGGGAGGCGGCGGGGTGTGACGGACTCGCCTGTGCATGCGGCGCCGTGGCATGCCGCATCGCCACCTGCTCCGGTTTGTTCCAGGCTCGGTCTCGTAGGAGGGTGGGGAGGGGGGTCACGACCCCCCACCTCCCACCCCCTGCTCGGCCTTGCGCTAACGCATGCAGTGCGCTTGGTTGACTGGCGCAGTGTCTGTTTTTCCAAAAAATAGGATGCACGCAACCCCCGAGCCACACCCCTAAGATAGACAGGGGGGCGACTGGGTGTGACGGACTCGCCTGCGCATGCGGCGCTGCGGCATGCCACGTCGCCGCCTGCTCCGGCTCGTTCCAGGCTCGGCCTCGCAGGAGGCTGGGGAGGCGGGGTCACGACCCCCCTCCCACCCCCTGCTCGGCGTCGCGCTAACGCACGTAGTGCGCTTGGTTGATAGGCGCAGGGCAGACATTCTGTTTTTCCAACAAATAGGACGCACGCAACCCTAGAGCCACACTCCCGTAAGATAGACAGGGAGGCGACGGGGTGTGACGGACTCGCCTGCGCATGCGGCGTCGCGGCACGCCGCGTCGCCGCCTGCTCCGGCTCGTTCCAGGCTCGGCCTCGCAGGGGGTGGGGTGGGGGATCACGACCCCCTCCCACCCCCTGCTCGGCCTCGCACTAATGCACGCAGTGCAGATATTTTGTTTTTCCAACAAATAGGACGCACACAACCCCAGAGCCACACTCCCCTAAGATAGACAGGGAGGCGACGGGGTGTGACGGACTCGCCTGCGCATGCGGCGCCACGGTACGCCGCATCGCCGCCTGCTCCGAGTCGTTCCAGGCTCGGCCTCATAGGGGGGTGGGGAGGGGGGTCACGACCCCCTCCCACCCCCTGCTCGGCCTCGCGCTAACGCACGCAGTGCGCTTGGTTGACAGGCGCACTGTGGACATTCTGTGTTTCCAACAAATAGGACGCACGCAACCCCAGAGCCACACCCAAAGATAGACAGGGAGGAGACGGGGTGTGACGGACTCGCGTGCGCATACGTCGCCGCCTGTTCCGGCTCGTTCCAGGCTCGGCCTCGCAAGGGGGGTGGGGAGAGGGGTCACGACCCCCCTCCCACCCCCTGCTCGGCCTCGCGCTAACGCATACAGTGCACTTGTTTGAGAGGCGCAGTGCGGACATTCTGTTTTTCCAACAACAGGACGCACGCAACCCCAGAGCCACACCCCTAAGATAGACAGGGAGGCGACGGGGTGTGACAGACTCGCCTGCGCATGCGGCGCCGCGGCACGTCGCGTCGACGCCTGCTCCGGCTCATTCCAGGCTCGGCCTCGCACGGGGGGTGGGGAGGGGGTCACGACCCCCTCCCACCCCCCTGCTCGGCCTCACGCTAACGCACGCAGTGCGCTTGGTTGATAGGAACAGTGTGTACATTCTATTTTTCCAACAAATAGGACACACGCAACCCCACAGCCACACTCACCTAAGATAGACAGGGAGGCGACGGGGTGTGACGGACTTGCCTACGCATGCGGCGCCGCGGCACGCTGTGTCGCCGCCTGCTTCGGCTCGTTCCAGGCTCGGCCTTGCATGGGGGGTCATGACCCCCCTCCCACCCCCCCGCTCGGCCTCGTGCTAAGGCACGCAGTGCGCTTGGTTGACAGGCGCAGTGCGGACATTCGGTTTTTCCAACAAATAGGACGCACGCAACCCCAGAGCCACACTCCCCTAAGATAGACAGGGAGGCGACGGGGTGTGACGGACTCGCCTGTGCATGCGGCGCCGTGGCACGCCACGTCGCCACCTGCTCCGGTTTGTTCCAGGCTCGGCCTCGTAGGAGGGTGGGGAGGGGGGTCTCGACCCCCCCTCCCACCCCCTGCTCGGCCTTGCGCTAACGCACGCAGTGCGCTTGGTTGACTGGTGCAGTGCGGACATTCTGTTTTTCCAAAAAATAGGATGCACGCAACCCCCGAGCCACACCCCTAAGATAGACAGGGAGGCGACTGGGTGTGACGGACTCGCCTGCGCCTGCGGCCCTACGGCATGCCACGTCGCCGCCTGCTCCGGCTCGTTCCAGGCTCGGCCTCGCAGGAGGCTGGGGAGGCGGGGTCACGACCCCCCTCCCACCCCCTGCTCGGCGTCGTGCTAACGCACGTAGTGCACTTGGTTGATAGGCGCAGTGCAGACATTCTATTTTTCCAACAAATAGGACGCACGCAACCCCAGAGCCACACTCCCGTAAGATAGACAGGGAGGCGACGGGGTGTGATGGACTCGCCTGCGCATGCGGCGTCGCGGCACGCCGCGTCGCCGCCTGCTCCGGCTCGTTCCAGGCTCGGCCTCGCAGGGGGTGGCGTGGGGGATCACGACCCCCTCCCACCCCCTGCTCGGCCTCGCACTAATGCACGCAGTGCAGATATTTTGTTTTTCCAACAAATAGGACGCACACAACCCCAGAGCCACACTCCCCTAAGATAGACAGGGAGGTGACGGGGTGTGACGGACTCGCCTACGCATGCGGCGCCGCGGCACGCTGCGTCGCCGCCTGCTTCGGCTCGTTCCAGGCTCGGCCTTGCAGGGGGGGTCATGACCCCCCTCCCACCCCGCCCCCCCGCTCGGCCTCGTGCTAAGGCACGCAGTGCGCTTGGTTGACAGGCGCAGTGCGGACGTTCATTTTTTCCAACAAATAGAACGCACGCAACCCCAGAGCCACACTCCCCTAAGATAGACAAGGAGGCGACGGGGTGTGACGGACTCGCCTGTGCATGCGGCGCCGCGGCACGCCGCGTCGCCGCCTGCTCCGGCTTGTTCCAGGCTCGGCCTCGTAGGAGGGTGGGGAGGGGGGTCACAACCCCCCCTCCCACCCCCTGCCCGGCCTCGCGCTGACGCACGCAGTGCGCTTGGTTGACTGGCGCAGTGCGGACATTCTGTTTTTCCAAAAAATAGGATGCACGCAACCCCCGAGCCACACCCCTAAGATAGACAGGGAATCGACTGGGTGTGACGGACTCGCCTGCGCATGCGGTGCTGCGGCAGGCCACGTCGCCGCCTGCTCCGGCTCGTTCCAGGCTCGGCCTCGCAGGAGGCTGGGGAGGCGGGGTCACGACCCCCTCCCACCCCCTGCTCGGCGTCGCGCTAACGCACGTAGTGCGCTTGGTTGATAGGCGCAGGGCATACATTCTGTTTTTCCAACAAATAGGACACACGCAACCCCAGAGCCACACTCCTGTAAGATAGACAGGGAAGCGACGGGGTGTGACGGACTCGCCTGCGCATGCGGCGTCGTGGCACGCCGCGTCGCCGCTTGCTCTAGCTCGTTCCAGGCTCGGCCTCACAGGGGGTGGGGTGGGGGATCACGACCCCCTCCCACCCCGTGCTCGGCCTCCCACTAATGTACACAGTGCAGATATTTTGTTTTTCCAACAAATAGGACGCACACAACCCCAGAGCCACACTCCCCTAAGATAGACAGGGAGGCGACGGGGTGTGACGGACTCGCCTGCGCATGCGGCGCCGCAGTACGCCGCATCGCCGCCTGCTCCGAGTCGTTCCAGGCTCGGCCTCATAGGGGGGTGGGGAGGGGGGTCACGACCCCCCTCCCACCCCCTGCTCGGCCTCGCGCTAACGCACGCAGTGCGCTTGATTGACAGGCGCACTGTGGACATTCTGTGTTTCCAACAAATAGGACGCACGCAACCCAAGAGCCACACCCAAAGATAGACAGGGAGGAGACGGGGTGTGACAGACTCGCGTGCGCATGCGTCGCCGCCTGCTCCGGCTCGTTCCAGGCTCGGCCTCGCAAGGGGGGTGGGGAGGGGGGTCACGACCCCCCTCCCACCCCCCTGCTCGGCCTCGCGCTAACGCATACAGTGCACTTGTTTGAGAGGCGCAGTGCGGACATTCTGTTTTTCCAACAAAAGGACGCATGCAACCCCAGAGCCACACCCCTAAGATAGACAGGGAGGCGACGGGGTGTGACGGATTCGCCTGCGCATGCGGCGCCGCGGCACGTCGCGTCGCCGCCTGCTCCGGCTCATTCCAGGCTCGGCCTCGCACGGGGGGTGGGGAGGGGGTCACGACCCCCTCCCACCCCCCTGCTCGGCCTCACGCTAACGCATGTAGTGCGCTTGGTTGATAGGCACAGTGTGTACATTCTATTTTTCCAACAAATAGGACACACGCAACCCCACAGCCACACTCCCCTAAGATAGACAGGGAGGCGACGGGGTGTGACGGACTCGCCTACGCATGCGGCGCCGCGGCACGCTGCGTCGCCGCCTGCTTCGGCTCGTTCCAGGCTCGGCCTTGCAGGGGGGTCATGACCACCCTCCCACCCCCCCCCGCTCGGCCTCGTGCTAAGGCACGCAGTGCGCTTGGTTGACAGGCCCAGTGCGGACATTCGGTTTTTCCAACAAATAGGACGCACGCAACCCCAGAGCCACACTCCCCTAAGATAGATAGGGAGGTGACGGGGTGTGACGGACTCGCCTGTGCATGCGGCGCCGCGGCACGCCGCGTCGCCACCTCCTCCGGCTTGTTCCAGGCTCGGCCTCGTAGGAGGTTGGGGAGGGGGGTCACGACCCCCCCTCCCACCCCCTGCTCGGCCTCGCGCTAACGCACGCAGTGCGCTTTGTTGACTGGCGCAGTGCGGACATTCTGTTTTTCCCAAAAATAGGATGCACGCAACCCCCGAGCCACACCCCTAAGATAGACAGGGAGGCGACTGGGTGTGACGGACTCGCCTGCGCATGCGGCGCTGCGGCATGCCACGTCGCCGCCTGCTCCGGCTCGTTCCAGGCTCGGCCTCGCAGGAGGCTGGGGAGGCGGGGTCACGACCCCCCTCCCACCCCCTGCTCGGCGTCGCGCTAACGCACGTAGTGCGCTTGGTTGATAGGCACAGTGCAGACATTCTGTTTTTCCAACAAATAGGACGCACGCAACCCCAGAGCCATACTCCCGTAAGATAGACAGGGAGGCGACGGGCTGTGACGGACTCGCCTGCGCATGCGGCTTCGCGGCACGCCGCGTCGCCGCCTGCTCCGGCTCGTTCCAGGCTCGGCCTCGCAGGGGGTGGGGTGGGGGATCACGACCCCCTCCCACCCCCTGCTCGGCCTCGCACTAATGCACGCAGTGCATATATTTTGTTTTTCCAACAAATAGGACGCACCCAACCCCAGAGCCACACTCCCCTAAGATAGACAGGGAGGCGACGGGGTGTGACGGACTCGCCTGCACATGCGGCGCCGCGGTACGCCGCATCGCCGCCTGCTCCGGGTCGTTCCAGGCTCGGCCTCATAGGGGGGTGGGAGGGGGGTCTGCTCGGCCTCGCGCTAACGCACGCAGTGCGCTTGGTTGACAAGCGCACTGTGGACATTCTGTGTTTCCAACAAATAGGACGCACGCAACCCCAGAGCCACACCCAAAGATAGACAGGGAGGAGACGGGGTGTGACGGACTCGCGTGCGCATGCGTCGCCGCCTGCTCCGGCTCGTTCCAGGCTCGGCCTCGCAAGGGGGGTGGGGAGGGGGGTCACGACCCCCCCCCCTTCCACCCCCCTGCTCGGCCTCGCGCCAACGCATACAGTGCACTTGTTTGAGAGGCGCAGTGCAGACATTCTGTTTTTCCAACAATAGGACGCACGAACCCCAGAGCCACACCCCTAAGACAGACAGGGAGGCGACGGGGTGTGACGGACTCGCCTGCGCATGCGGCGCCGCGGCATGCCGCATCTCTGCCTGCTCCGTCTCGTTCCAGGCTCGGCCTCTCAGGGGGTGGGGAGGGGGTCACGACCCCCCTCCCACCCCCTGCTCGGCCTCGTGCTAACGTCCGCAGTGCGCTTGGTTGACAGGCGCAGTGCAGACATTCTGTTTTTCTAACAAATAGGACGCACGCAACCCCAGAGCCACACCCCTAAGATAGACAGAGAGGCGACGGGGTGTGACGGACTCGGTTGCGCATGCGGCGCCGTGGCACGCCGCGTCACCGCCTGCTCCAGCTCGTTCCAGGCTCGGCCTCGCAGGGGGGCTGGGGAGGGCGGTCCCGACTCCCACCCCCATGCTCGGCCTTACGCTAACGCACGCAGTGCGCTTGGTTGACAGGCGCAGTGCGGACATTTTTTTTCCAACAAATAGGACACACGCAACCCCAGAGCCACACCCCTAAGATAGACAGGGAGGCGACGGGGTGTGACGGACTCGGCTGCGCATGCGACACCACGGCACGCCGCGTCGCCGCCTGATTCGGCTTGTTCCAGGCTCGGCCTCGTAGGGGGGTCACGACCCCCCTCCCACCCCCATGCTCGGCCTCGTGCTAAGGCACGGAGTGCGCTTGGTTGACACGCGCAGTGCGGACATTCTATTTTTCCAACAAATAGGACGCACGCAACCCCAGAGCCACACTCCCCTAAGATAGACAGGGAGGCGACGGGGTGTGACGGACTCGTCTGCGGATGCGGCGCCGCGGCACGCCGCGTCGCCACCAGCTCCAGCTTGTTCCAGGCTCGACCTCACAGGGGGGGTGGGGAGGAGTGTCATGACCCCCCTCCCACCCCCTGCTCGGCCTCGCGCTAACGCACGCAGTGCGCTTGGTTGACAGGCGCAGTGCAGATATTCTGTTTTTCCAACAAATAGGACGCATGGAACCCCAGAGCCACACCCGTAAGATAGACAGGGAGACGACGGGGTGTGACGGACTCGCCTGCGCATGCGGCGCTCCGGCACGCCACGTCGCCGCCTGCTCTGGCTCGTTCCAGGCTCTGCCTCACAGGAGGCTAGGGAGGCGGGGTCACGACCCCCCTCCCACCCCCCTGCTCGGAGTCGCGCTAACGCATGCAGTGCGCTTGGTTGACAGGCGCAGTGCGGACATTCTGTTTTTCCAACCAAAAGGACGCACGCAACCACAGAGCCACACTCCCCTTAGATAGACAGGGAGGCGACGGGGTGTGACAGACTCGCCTACGCATGCGGCGCCGCGGCGCGCCGCATCACCGCATGCTCCGGCTCGTTCCAGGTTCGGCCTCACAGGGGGTGGGGTGGGGGATCACAACCCCCCTGCTCGGCCTCGCGCTAACGCACGCAGTGCGCTTGGTTGACAGGCGCAGTGCGGATATTCTGTTTTTCCAACAGATAGGACGCACGCAACCCCAGAGCCACACTCCCCTAAGATAGACAAGGAGGCGACGGGGTGTGACGGACTCGCCTGTGCATGCGGCGCCGTGGTACGCCGCATCCCCGCCTGCTCTGGCTCATTCCAGGCTCGGCCTCACAGGGGGTGAGGAGGGGGGTGACGTCCCCCCCTCCCACCCCCTGCTTGGCCTCGCGCTAACGCACGCAGTGCGCTTGGTTGACAGGCGCACTACAGACATTCTGTTTTTCCAACAAATAGGACGCATGCAACCCCAGAGCCACACCCCAATGATAGACAGGGAGGCGACGGGATGTGACGGACTCGCCTGCGCATGCGGCGCCGCGGCACGCCGCGTCGCCGCTTGCTCCGGCTCGTTCCAGGCTCGGCCTCGCAGTGAGGGTGGGGAGGGGGGTCACGACCCCCCTCCCACCCCGCTGCCCAGCTTCGCGCAAACGCACACAGTTCGCTTGGTTGACAAGCGTCGTAAGGACATTCTCTTTTTCCAACAAATAGGACGCACGCAACCCCAGAGCCACACCCCAAACATAGACAGGGAGGCGACGGGGTGTGATTGACTCACTTGCGAATGTGGCACCACAGCACGCCGTGTCGCCGCCTGCTCCGGCTCGTTCCAGGCTTGCCCTCACAGGGGGGCTGGGGAGGAGGGTCCCGACCCCCTCCCACCCCCATGCTCGGCCTCGCACTAACGCATGCAGTGCGCTTGGTTGACAGGCGCAGTGCAGACATTCTGTTTTTCCAACAAATAGGACGCACGCAACCCCAGAGCCACACCTCTAACATAGACAGGGAGGCGACGGGGTGTGACGGACTCGCTTGCACATGCGGCGCCGCGGCACGTTGCGTCGCCGCCTGCTCTGGCTCGTTCCAGGCTCGACCTCGCAGGGGGGCTGGGGAGGGAGGGTCTCGACCCCCTCCCATCCCCATGCTCGGCCTCGCGCTAACGCACGCAGTGCGCTTGGTTGACAAGCGCAGTGCGGACATTCTGTTTTTTCAACAAATAGGACGCACGCAACCCCAGAGCCACACCCCTAAGATAGACAAGGAGGCGACAGGGTGTGGCGGACTCGCCTGCGCATGCAGCGCCGCGGCACGCCGCGTCGCTGCCTGCTCCGGCTCGTTCCAGGCTCGGCCTCACAGAGGGGCAGGGGAGGGGGGTCACGACCCCCCTCCCACCCCCTGCTCGGCCTCGCGCAAACGCACGCAGTGCGCTTGGTTGACAGGCGCAGTGCGGACATTCTGTTTTTCCAACAAATAGGACGCACGCAACCCAGAGCCACACCCCTAAGATAGACAGGGAGGCGACGGGGTGTGACGGACTCGCTTGTGCATGCGGCACCACGGCACGCCGTGTCGCTGCCTGCTCCGGCTCGTTCCAGGCTCGCCCTCGCAGGGGGGATGAGGAGGAGGGTCCCGACCCCCTCCCACCCCCATGCTCGGCCTCGCGCAAACGCACGCAGTGCGCTTGGTTGACAGGCGCAGTGCGCTTGATTTATACACTTTTTCACCATACATCGCCTTTAGCAACCGAGTCATCCTCCTCATCTGGCAAAAAAAAGGAAGCACCATGTAAAAATAACACACACCACAGATCAAATTACTATTCAGACGAACCAAAAAAATACAAAAATTGTTCTCAACGTCTAGACAGTCCCTCTTTTAAATGCACATGAGGTCATTTCCTATTATCTCATTTTTTACAAGGATTATGGGGGGCCTGAGAAAAATGCAGTTCGGTCACGCACATGTTGCAGTGCACTACATAAACAAGTGTGGTTCTATGTGTGCTAACATTGCATGTGCATTTTATAAAAAAATATAGTAGGAGAAACACAAAAATGCTCTGCACTTGGCAAGAAAAAATGACATACCACTTCAGTGCAATTTGAGTGGTAATCAGTCCTGCGCCACTTTGTCATGACATCAGGATGGCCAGTGTACTTCCTAGTGTCATGCATATCAAACGTCTGGCGATGCTGGTTCATCGTGTATAAGGAATAATGACCATCCTTGGAGCGCGACATCATAATCTGTTCACATCAAAAAAATGAAATGAAAAGTTATTTTGACACGTAGCACTAGGACCACTGTTCCAAAAAATAACTATAAAAATAAATGGAATAAACCATAAAAATAAAAGACAGGAAACAATGAACTTACCAGTTTTGCATCCAATAGGTTTACGTCGTCACTCACTAGAACCTTGAACTGGTTAACTGCATCTTGTAAAACAAACATGCTATGCACAACTGGCAACACAAGGTTTCGTTCATCATCTTTCGTCACAAAGGTTTCCATCCGAAGAACATACTGCAAAGAAAAAAGAACAAAGAAAGGAAACGAAAAAAGGAATAAACAATGCATTCAGGCATGGACATAAAAAACTAGTACAATAGAAAAAAATGGCAGCACACGGTTACCGTGATAAATAAGGGTGAAAGTAGCACACGTTCACCAAAATGATAAACTAAACCCATTTCAGGGTCTTTCTTCTAGTACTTGATGACAAAATCCATGATATACGAATCCATTAAAGCTCCTTTACCAAATGTATTATATATATAATCAACAATGTAAGTATCAAGATCACCAAAAGGACTATTCACCATAAAGAACACATTCCTGCAGTAAACATACAAACATGGGATCAATAAAAATAAAATTAAAAACAAAACACACAACAAGGATTAAGCACACACACATAAAACTTACTCATGGTATTTGGTTACAAAATCTTTGCTCAGAACAAGATCCTTTATTTTCCTCGCCTCATCAATATATTTGAACCTCGGAGGCTTCAATTTCTCTATAGAGCATCTCAACTTAAAAGCCCTCTCACCTGCCCTCTTGTTCGAAAATATTTCAACGCCATCCTCAGGAGGGCGATTAATTGCTACACTCCTAACCCTAGTGGCGCGAGGACACAGCATAACAAAATCATCATCATCATCAACATCAAATACATCGCGTGGAGAGCTAGGTCGAGAAACACTTCCACCATCAGGTCCAGACGCCACAACTGTGTTCAAACCATCTCCAGCCAAAGAACCAGAATTATCTGGAGAGATTTCAATGACACAATCCTCCATAACCACCTCAGAACCCTGGGACTCGAACAGTGATGTACAACCTTCATGAAGCCACCCATCAAAACCTAAAACCGTGTAGAAAAAACATGGAAACACTCAGCGTAAAATACAAAACCTAAAAACATGTAATACATCTCATTAAAATAAAAAATGCAGTTCACTAAAGAATAGAATGCAGCACAATTGTCTACAACAATGCAGTCCACTTCTCTATAGCAATGCAGAACAAAAAATGTATACAACAATGCAACCCACTTATGACGAACAATGTAGCTCACTTGCCCAAAAAATAAAATGCATCTCACTAACACAACAAAAAAATATACACATCAATTCTAAATCATGAACTTAACTAAACAAACTAGTAAAAAAAGCCTGTAAGAGACGGAAGGAAGCAATACACAAAAAATAAATAAAGGAAGGATAAAGAAGTTCACTAAAACAACCTTTATCTGCAAAAATTAAAAGTGATGTTAAATCAAGGGAACACTTTCTCGATGTGAGCCAACTATAGAGCATGGCCTTTCTGATGTAGCCAATATGCTCCACCCCAAACTGAGCAACTCGAACACCATCCCAAGTCTGCAAGAATTGAAACATATAGAATCCACAATCATGCCTGCAATAAAAGAATAAAAAAAATAAGTTTCACAAAATGAAATAAAAAAACTTGAGCAGTATGGAGAAGAGGGGCTGTACAAAACACACCCATTTGGCTGCATTGGGACAATGACATGTTTCAACACAAATCCATCAAGTGTAGGAGGATTTAGCGGCTCATCAGAACTTGAGCTTCCTTCTTTCCATGCACGCTTGATATTTTTAACCATCCTCCTAAAAACCCTGATCGCATCAGCGCTGCCAGGTTTATTGAGCGAGCCAAGAATTCAAACCGCCTTTCTTTCACATTTAACGCAACTACACAATAATGACCAACGCCATCCCTCATATCTGGCAGATCAAAAGTTGCAAAAAGGACCTGTTCAAAGCACGAATAAATAAATAAAAGTATCATAAGAAGAAGAAATAGAACACTATAAAAACAAACACGCAAAATATAGTATTCGACACATAAAAACGTTACTCAACATATCCTTTTTATCAACACGCTCCTCGGCTTTTGAAGAGAACATCATTTTAACACTCTTGCCTACAGTACCACCATTCCAAATATTTGTCTGCCAATACAAAACCAAAAATCAAATAGTGCTCAAGAAAACATGTCGTCGCACGAAATCAGAAAAGAAAATCAAAAAATAAAACAAAAATTTCTGCATTCTTACACAAATATGGTACGGGACAACCATTGTCGGAGATCCCTTAAACTTATCTACCAGCAAAGAAACCCCAAGAGCTACAAGTCTTGTAGTGAGCATGCCTTTATCCCAAAAGGATTGACCAACTTCGCCAATGGTAACATCACCCATCTCAGTTTTAAAAGCAATCATGTCCCTGAATTTTTCATGAAATACTGAAACATAAGATACTAAAAAAATAACAACAAAGGGCTAAAACCAAAATTAGAAAATACATATGAACAAAATAATTTCTAAAAAAACCATACTTCTTCTTCTTGTCCTTCCGAACCCTCGTTACAGAAGCGTACAACTCATTGTATCTTTTTAGGAGAGCTGGATCAATGCTCGACGGTGTCACAACGGGAAGTTCGTCATGTGTAATAAAAAAGATGAAGTTCACTTATCCAAATAATGAAGCAAATATTAAGCCAAGGAAATTCTGCTAGCTATTTTGAAAATCATAAACAAAAGATCAAGTTTCACTTATCATTAAACATCTAATACAGATACCATAGTAATTCAACAAAATGAAATGAGAAAAACTTCAACTGTACTATTCAAAACAAAACTCTTGCCTTCAGTGTCAGAGTCTTCATGTTGTTGTTCTTCAGAGCTGACCAATGCATTTTCTTGGATAGGTTGCGATGAATCCAACACAACATCACTGGATTGCCCTTCTGCAGCAACATCAGCATTATCTGGATTTACAACAGTCTGTCAACTGCAACGTCCTTAGATACTTCAGCTACATGAGGCTCCACTCTCGATACTTCAGGAAAATCGTTGGACGCCAGACAAACACGGGAAGCAACAACACTAACAGCAGGGACGACATTCTCCAGCGGCTTTTTGATGCCAAAATCAGAATCTTCATGCCGGCCTGGGGAACAACATCATGGGATTCTTGAGCTACAGAAGGCTCTGCACAGTCGACGGCAACCGATGCAGAAGCACCAACACTGCCACCACCATCAACAGCACAACCGCCCTGATTCAGATCAACGTGAACTTCCACGTTTTCTTCTCCAGGCCGTGGAAAGATTAAAAAACACACAATAACACAAAAATGAGCGTGGGGATAATTAACACATCAAACAACTGCAACCCTCGTGTATGAAAACAACTACAACTTCAACACACATATACGTAAAAAAAAGAACTGCAGTTCACTTTGTCAAACGCTGCAGTTCAGTTATGTTAAATACTGAAGCTTACTTATGTAAAACATTATGGACCACACATGCGAAATGGAATGCAGTTCACTTGTGTCAAAGACTGAAGCTCACACATGTAAAACTATTGCAGCTAACATATGTAAATGAAAATGCATATGACTGAGCATAACACCGTACATCAAGTTTATAACAATAACAAAAAAATTAGATTACAACACACTAACAGAACAAGTAATACAACTATACCTTATCAGCTACAACATCCGGAGGGGACGATGCATCAGCCAAGACCTCATCCTTCCCAGAGCCATCGTGGGACTCTTTGTGCACATCACAAGCAGCAACACCAGTCTACGGGCATAGAACAAACCAAAAACGAAAATAAGATGGTTACGACAAAAAAAGAAAAAAATTATACTATGCACAACCAGTACACACTTTACAACCGTGAAGTACACAAAAAATACAACAAAAATGGAAAGCAACAAATGCAAGTTTAAGAAGAAGGACACATGGCAGAACAAACATGGCAGAAGTACTTGTACGTGACCAATTCAATCGTCCCTAGTTCCACGGGACCAAAAGATTCCACTCCAGCCTATCACAGAAAACAAAAAGAGTGAGGAGCAGTCCACATAATACACAAAAGAGGTTCAAAGCAACAAAAAACCTAGAAAATACATTATTAGCGCCAACCCCAGCGTACTGACGGTTCATTTCATCCAAAATATGCCCAACATCCTTCTCATACCGACCGCATTTTTCCTCTTGTGTATGTCTCAATTGAGCATAGGAAGACCGAACATTCATCACTGCAATCTTCAGGCTTTCAATCACACCACAATCAAAATTGTGAGCAGCAACAATATCTTCATCTCGTGGGCCATGGCCAACAGGAAAAAAACATCAACTGTCCTCAACCAGTCACCAGAGGTTGGCAAATCTTCAGTCAACTTCAAAACCTTCACAAGAAGCTCATCAATCTCCTCGTGTTTTTTGCCGCCAACAAATGTCTGTTTAGAAGAGCTTCTATTATCAAACATCTGTCGAGCCATGAAACCACGAGTACGTGGCACCTCATCATCACAGGCAAGAAGCTGGCTACATATAGGCTCGTAAAACCTAGCATGAGTGCTAGGTCCCACATCAGAGCTGCCGCATACAACTGCAACAGGATGGTTGTACACGATATCACCTGACACCTTCCACTGCAAAAAAAAGACAAGAGGCAAAGACAAGTACACATGTGAGTACTATAAAAGTTCAGATTTATAATGCCTGCACCTTTTTTAAAAAACTGATATTAAAAACTCAGATGCACTAACCGGCAGCTTCCCAAATTTGTAAGTTTCCTAGTAAATCTTTCCCTTCACAAGCACATCCTCATTGTATAACTTCATCAGGTCCTTGGTCGTTAGGTATGACGCACATGGCGTCAACGTGTGCATGACTGAAAATTTGCGAAGCTTCAAGCAGTCTAGATACATAATCAGGGGGGCAATGGCACAACCCTCTGCACAATTCTGCTTGCTGCCTTCTGTTTGCCACCTCACCACAGCTGCCTGCAACTCATCAACAACAAGTTGGCAAAAGTCCATCTGAGCCATAGCCGCATAATCCATGTTCTCTACCATTGCAGCAACTCTACCCAAACGAACTGCAGGCCCGGGGCACAACAAATTCTGGTAGAGTATCAGGAAGAACACCTTCACGGCAAGGTCAACAGTCGCATGATCATCTTCCTCCACCAACGCCTTCAACTTCTCAAGCAAGTCCTTGACTCCTATACTTTTTGAACGGTCAAAGCCAAGCTCATCCTTGAGGGCACTCAACGAGTCATCATGGCCGCTGGCAGCAGGCATGGGTCCAGTGTGACGTCCCATGGGTAAATCAAAAATATGATGAACCGCATCACGATTGATTCGAAGAACCCTGCCATTCCCAAAGTCCATTATCATGGTGGCAGGGTCAATCACTCCCATCAGATTGCACATAAGAATGCGCGACACATTTTTCTTTACTGTCAGTTCAAAGACAACACCAAATCCAGCATCCCGAACACGACTACAGTGTGCCTCTTTCAACAAGGCAACAGCCTTGCAAACAGCGAAAAGCGACAAACGTACGGTCTTGTTAAATCAAGAATCATCTCCCTTAGCATCATCTTCAGTTGCATTACTCTTACTAGACTTCTTCCTTTGTGTAAAGGGAAATGCAATCCACATTAGAAGACTAGCCATAAAAAAAGAGACAGAGAAAACACAGATAGAATAACAATGAAGAAAACAAATGCAGTCCACTTCAACAAACCTTTGGAACAACATCCACCTCCTCGCTAGAGTCACCACAAACATCTTCATCGACATCGTCACGGGCACGCTTGGGTAGACTCTTAGATGAACCACAGTCTTTGCGTCTACCACTATGAACATCCCTCACAAAATCAGCAAGCACAAAGTCATCATCATCAGAGTTGGGACCTTGAGTGACATGTAGTCGCTTGCACTGAGGATCATCCTTTCCACCAGCTTCAGCAGTTCTCTTGCCAAGATTCTTGTTCATGCCAGCAACGCGTGGACTCCCCGAGGTGTACCACCTTCCTCGGCAACAGTACTCAGCCTCTTCTTTTGCAAAGAAGGCTTCTTCACCTTGGCAAATTTGGCACCCTTGGCACCATCTGCAGCTCTCCTCTGCTTCTCCTTCTCCGCAAACTCTTTTGAGTCACTTTCAAACCTCAACTTTTTCTTGCTTTGCTTCAACTCATATTCACGAAGCTGTTCCGAGACCATCCAATCCTGTGTAACTTCCTATGTACCATCAATAGACTACGACTGTGTCTCAGACAAAACAGGACGTCTCTGGTCAAAGCTCACACCAACATTACCCTCTGCAAAATAATGGTCAATCAATTGAGTAACCTCCTCAAACCCAGGCGCCCCAGCATGGAAAACACACACTGCGTCAAAATGAAGTTTGACTATGGTCGTTAAAAAGTGCATGAAAAGAACAAATGCAGTACACTTAGACATATAAAATGCAATGCTCCAACCATAAGCTAAAAATAAAAATTAATGCATTGCACAAAAAACTTGAATAAAACAACAATGCAGTTCACACATACATATAGTGGAGTTCACATATAGAAAATAAAATACAGTGATGCATACACTAACTTCATGTTTCTTCCCAAAAAAATGTCGGACTAGATACAGCAAGGCAACACCAATTGGTACAACATCAAAGTTACCAGCATACACAAAATAAACAAATCAATCACATACCAGAAGGAGGGGCCACACTTATGGGAGAAGTTTCAATCGGTGAATTCAATTGATGTCCTCCCTCCACACCATGATCCTTACCACCAGGACAATGAGACCCAATTGGTGTATCATTATGAGAACCACAATCACCTACTTGATTCAAAAAGAACCAGAAACAAAAATTACAAAACATCAAATGACAAAATAATGCAAACGAACGCTGACAACTAACAGAGCATAAACCAATATGCAGGATGATTTAGGAAACTAGATAAACATCAAATAAAATAAACAAAAGCCTAAACTAAGCACTCCACATACCCTGAACTCCTCCTCCCACTCTGCTCAGCGAAGACATGGCGTTTGCCTGCAGCACAACGACGAAGTGACAGATATAAGCAACAAAATCGGTCAAAATCTCACGAAACCCTAGATCCACCTTGCTACACAAGAGTATCGCTCCAAAATCGAGATAAAATCGGCTGCCTACGGAAAAATTACACAAGCAAAAACAGCAACAGCAACTACGAGAATAACAAAACAAGACGAGGGGACGATCAAGACCGAGAATAAGCGGAACGTACCACAAAAAGGTGTGTCACCGGCGCCGGCGGCGACGACGGGAAGGGGGGAGGGTGCGGCGACGGCAACAGACAAGAAAGGGCCGCGGGAGTGTAGCGGCAAGGGCTCGCGGAGCGGACGACGTAGAATGCAGGAATAAGAACCTCTTCAGGGCGGCGGTTCCTCGGGCGACGACGGTTTTGCTCGAGGGAGGAACTGCAAGAGAGGAGAGGGGATTGTTCTCGGTCTCTCTCCCTGTCAACGGAGCGGTGGGATTGCCTGGAACGGACACGTAGGAGGCCCATGTGTGGCAAAAGGAAACATTAAATGGCCCGGCTAAAATAAGAAAGACCACATCAAAACGCACATGATGTAGTTCTCTATGAAGAACAATGAAGTTCAGTCGGTAAAACAAAAATAAAATAAACGCAGTTCATAAAAAAGTTAAAATAAAAAAACACGCATGTTAAGAAAACGCACCCGAAAAGAAAAGGTCTACATTCAAATAAGTGCCACACAAAAAATGGGGGGGCAACCCCCTACCCTTCCCGTACAGGGACTGCAGTAAGTACACGCAAAAAAATTGATGCAGTAGGCGGCACTAGAAAGATGCAGTGCATTTCGTTACACAAAGCAGTGCGGTTTAGCAATCCTGTTCCGGAACCTACATGAATAAATACATGGTATAGAACACAGCGAAAAACTCGTAAAATCGCGGAATACATTGTACTTTATTCAGGGGATCCAACAAGGACACGCAAAAAATACTGTGAAGTAAGCACCTGTAGACAACATGCAGTTCTCCATTGCACACGATGCACTGCAGAACTCTAACCAATGCAGTTTCATTATCACGCGGGATACATATAAACATCACAAAATGCCCGTTCGCACAAAAAGTGGTGGTTAAAAAAATCTACTGATCAAAAATAACAAAAACCACGTTAAAAAACACCACGTTCGCATACAACCACCCACTCGGAGCAGTTCCATCGCCACAAGCCCACGATCACAAATGCAACTCCAACCCACGATCTGCACAAACCGCATCGTCAGCAAGATCGTGCAGTTCATCCAATGCGGCCATCCCACCCCGCGCCCTCCCCTTAAATTCGGACCCCTGCCATAGGCCTTCTCATCCACAAAAACACAAGTATCCATTGCGCTGCCACCAAATCGCTCCATCACATCCATCTCCACGCAAAACACCAAGCCCTGCTACCAGCCATGGTGTTCGCCGACGAGTACCAGGGCGTGGAGGCCCACGGCAACACCAAGTTGCACGTCATCCACACCAATGACAAGAAGTAGATGGCGACCCCCCTCGCGCAGTACGAGCGCCACCTCAGCCTCCAGCGCCACAGAAACCCGTCCTCTGCCAACTCTCCATCGGCAAGAAACAGCCGGTGCTGCTCTTCCAACTGAGCGCCGCTGAAAGGTGCACCGTCTTCGACAACTTCCTCGCCGACCCCAGGTACACCTTTGCAGGCTTCTCCATCGACGGCGACAAAAAAGGCTAGAGCACGTCAATTTGGAGGTCGCCAACTTCGTTGACATACAAAAGGAGTGGAGGGTGCCCGAGGCCACCAAGGAGTTGGACTCCCTTGGAGACGTCTCCGGCATGCTCATCGATGACTACTACAACAACATGAAGAAGAAGATCACCGACGACGAGCACAAGCGCTGGGCCACCCTACCTCTGTCCATGAGGCACATCGAGTACGCGGCAAAGGACGCCTACGCAGCGTACGAGATATGGAACCGCATCACCCTCACCCAGGACGGGCTTCGCCGTGCAAAACTGGAGAAGGAGGAGCCCCCCAAGAAGCACGCCAGGAGCAGCTGGGGATGGGGAGACGCTGACTGGTGAATAAGAAGATGGTGCCGGCCAAAGAGCAACCAATGCCAGCATTGTTTTAGAATTATCATCAAATTTGCTTTATGTAGTTTGCTTATGTATCATTAGTTTGCTTGTGATCATTTGCTTTTGCTGAACTTAGTTTGCTTGCCATTCAGAATCGCTTGTAATGATGTGAACTTTGATTATGTTAGATTGCTTTCTGTTGAAATTAGTTTGCTCATGATGAACTTGTCGTACAGAATGCCTGTGATAATTTGTTGTCTGTTGCTTGCTCTTGTATCATTAGATTCGAGCAGTGTGCAAATAGGATGCATGCAGTACAAGTTGTGTACGAATGCAGTACAGACTCTGTCAAATGAAGTTTACACATACCCAACAAAGCAGTGCACGCCCCTAAATTTGGAAAAACGAATAGATAAGAGAAAAAACACAAAAATAAAAATGTGATCTGTATATGTAGTGCGGAAATATATGAACGCGCAGTACACAAATGTAATCAATGCAGTACAAGAATGATTTACTAAGCAGTGGACTCCCCTGCATTGGAAAAAAGATTACATAAGAGCAAAAACACGAAAACAAAAATGAGAACTGTGCATGTAGTACGGACTGCGTGCACATGTAGTACAGAACTCTGATCAGTGCAGTGCACAGATGGTTTACAAAGAAGTGCACGCCCCTACATTGAAAAAAATGTAGTGCAGAAATATATGAACGTGCAGTACAGGAACATAATCAATGCAGTATAAGTATGTTTACTAAGTAGTGCACTCCCCTACATTGGAAAAAAGATTACATGAGAGCAAAAACATGAAAACAAAAAATGAGAACTGTACATGTAGTACGGAATGCTTGCACATGCAGTACAGAACACCAATCAATGCAGTGCAAGGACGGTTTGCTAAGCAGTGCATGCCCTTACATTAAAAAAACAATAGAAAAAATTGACCACCCAGGTGCAGCCGGCCCCAGCCAGTCTCGTAGTAGGTCTACGCCCACAGCAGGCGAGTCGTTCTGAGCCACGATGTGTGGGGCCGGGCGCACATGGGCCCACAAGTCAAAGAGCATAGAGCAGCGAGCGCCGTGTATAAGCGCCCAAATAAGTAACCAGAGGAGTTCGATACGGCTACCTTGCTAGCGCTTATAAATAGGTCGGGCACGCCTTCCGCGGGCGAGGTGGGACTAAACATTAGGCCGCACACAACACACCGGGAACCAGCCGTGCTCACAGGCCGACTTGGGCTCAATGCATCTTCACTCCCCGAACACAGGCCCAACACACAAAAAGAGAGGCCACTGATTTTTTTAAATCCCACGTACCATACACAAACGCAGGCCCAACCACGCGTTCCGTGGTTTGTCTTGATATAACAATGCAGTTCGCTATTTTCAGGTAAGCAGTCCTCTTACTACTCAATTGCATTCACGCACACTGAATCAGAACCAATCGGCCACCTAACACCAACCACAAACATTTATTACTTCCGTTGGTCAATTGGTTGCATAAAAACATATCCATTCGTGCTCCAGACTAACACAACTCCTCCCTCGTTCCTCTTTTTCTTCAAATCATAGATCTAGGGTTCATCCCATCCCCAGCTCTTCTCTGGAATTCCACTGAACCCACCATGGACTGTAAGTGCAGGTGTTTGGCAAGGATGGCGCCGGTAGCGGACACATGCGCATACGCAGAAGGTCTAGAGCTCACCAACACTGAGTGGCGCAGCATGCTCGGGTGCCTGATGATACCCAACAGGGGATTTCAGCCGCCTTTATTTCATCACCTCACAACCACAGATCTACAGGAAAGTTGGGTATGTTTTTCCCCTCACAATTTCAGACATAATCTACCTGGAAATCCACATCTGAATATATAGTTCAATCAATTTGTTCCGTAGTGTCAACAAAATACAAAACATAATTTGTATTGTTGTTTAGATTTGTTAGCTATTAAGACTAGATGCTTCCACCTATTTTTCTTCAGTACCACAACACACAATCAAAAAAGAGGGTCAGTAGATCAGTATTGCAATTCTCTTAACATGCTAGCGAATTACACTGTAATGACCTTGCAGTACAAACATGTTACAGTATAATATATATCCTAGTAAAACTAGAGGTCAATTCCATATATAAGTTTGTTCATACATTGCAACTACTTTATAAAAAATAGTAGTCATATATATGTACATATTTAACTCAACATAAACAGATCATCCTAAGTATAAAGAATGGGTATATATGTTCATACATTGTTATTTACTTATAAACATTCTTTTTCCATCCTTTCCAAAATGCAGAAACTGCCATCCACAGTAAAATTTCCTGCTCCGAGTTCAGGGAAGGTTACTTTGGAGACAGTACACAAGAATGGGTATGAAGACATGAAAGCTGACTACCACATCGACTCTGAAGAATGCATCAACATAACTACTGGTTGGAAAGATTTTGTCTCCCAGAATGGCTTTGAGGTCGGAGAAGTGGTCATGCTGTTTTTCTACAAAGAAGAAGAGTCCCTGAAGTTACAATATTTGCACTGTAGGCAGTCTAAATATGAAGCAAGCCATCGGTGGCATATTTCTAATGCTTTGCTAATGTTGTACGCTTTTAAAATTATGTCCACCAGACACTTTGAACGGTGCCTATTTAAAGTATGCAACCTCATCTGCATCATTTTATCACCCATTTTTAGACAAGTTGGTGCTAGCAATAATGTAGTTCTCTCAAACACATAGTTGGTCCTAAAATATAAAAAAATCATTCATTTGAACAGTAACAATGCAATGCGAATGGTCGAAACTTTGCGGTTAACATATGATGTTCAAAATAATTCTCATAGTATTCAGTTAAAAAAATTGTCATAATAACTATTCAGCTAACAAAAGCATATAATGGACAATCTATTCTAATAACACAATAGAAGATTAACCATACTGCTAATGTAGTACGAAAGTACATATTATGCAGTCCTCTAAAACACAGAATGCAGTTTAATAAAAGAGAAATCTCATAAGCTGCCATGACCAATGTAATACAGCTAAAATGAAGTACACTGCTACCGAAAATGCAGTGCACTACAACGTATGCTAGAACAACAACAATAAAATTAAAGCAGTAGAAATAAAAATATATCATAGGCTAACAGAGGTGCCAATTCAGTCGCACTTACATAACTCGCCTAAAAAATGTATAACAACTAACCTATCGAAAAATACCCTGCAAAAAACTACATCGAACACACGGCAAACTGGACGAACAACATCAGCTTTTATTTAAAAATTGCAAATCAAAGAATGAGAATTATACCCGCAATACAATGAATTTCAAACAACAGCGACAGTAATTACAAGTTTCAAAAACACATCGAGGCACAAAATCCAGAAAATCAACAAGAACAGAGGAGCGGACGAAGCTCACCCGCCCACGCAACCAAATTCGTGGGAACTGAAAACTAACACCTAAAAATTACACAATTTCTAGAGTAAAAGGTGTGATTAAACGAACAATATAAAACAATTCCGACTAACAAACAACATCCGAGCGCCAAAAAGTCAATTCCGTCACGAACATGAACGAACAGAGCAAAACTCGCCCGCCAAATCCCTCGATTTACCAAGATTTTAGTCGTTTTTCCTGTAAATTACAAAGAATAAAGGTCAACTGACATCCATAAACAAATTAAATCATCCCGCAACACCCGATTCCACACAGAATACGCGAGCGGACTGCCAGAAAATGAAGCAGTTCTCCCGTGTAGCACTGCAGTGCGCAGCGTAAAGAACATGCAGTTCGCTTCTGTTGAACATGTAGTGCAGAAGTGTTATCAAAATATTTATTTTGCTAATATTAGCAGAATAGACCGGCTGTGTATATATATATATATATATAGGGCTGGACTATTCTGTTACTAGTAACAGAATATTATTCTGTTACCCCTCAGCCCTATAAGGGCGCGACGCCGTAGAAACACCCCACCTACCCACCCCGAACCTAACCCACCTCCTTCTGCTGGAGGCAGCCGTCGTGGGCGAGCGAGCGACGGCATCAGCCGGAGCGAGGGAGCCCGCAACGCCGTGACCCAGCCACCGCCGCCGCCACCCCAAGGCGCAGCCACCCCACCCTCGACTCAGCCGCCGACGCAGCCCCAGACCAAGCGCGACCAACGCCGCCCCCGACCAAGCGCGACCGGTGCCGCCCCCGACCCAGCGAGGCCGGCACCGCCCCCAAACCCAGCGCGACCAGCGCCGCCCCCCGGACCCAGCCACCGGCGCTACCCCCGGACCCAGCCACTGGCGCCGCCCCTGGAACCAGCCACCGTCGCCGCACTCAGACCAGCCACCTCCTCCGCCCTCAGACACATCCACCTCCATGGGAAACCGTTGCCGGCACTCTCCACCTTCACCCCCAGTCGCTGCTTCCAACCTGCGAGGCTAGGAACCAGCCCTTGTCGCCCCTCCCGTGCCCGTCCAAGTATGGGGCTCACGCCAGTCCAGCTCTTCCTCCCTTCTCCATCCGAACTCTCATGCCATGCTCCTTGATGTACGAGCTTCTGCCGGCACCAGTGCATGCCGCCACACTGGTTCTTTTGGTGTTCATTCATATGATTTTCTTTTGTTTTTTGATGTACCAGTTCAGTTGAGGTTCCTTGCTGCCTGATGGATAATTTGAAAAAGGTAGTTGTCCTCAGTGTTCCTATTTGGCATATGCAAGTTGTTTGATGTAATGTGCATGATAAATTCATCTTCCGTATGTTGACTGAATGAAAAGTTGTGCTGCACTTTTGTATTTTGTTGGCTTAGTCATTAAGAGATAAATGTGTGGTGCAAAATTGCAGAATTTCGAGTCGAACAATTGCAAAAATTCAGAGCAGACAAATGGGAGAAGTTCAAAGAAAATTCGGACTTGTATAGTAACGAAGGAGGAAGCGGCAGCGCTGCCCGGTCCAGGAATACAGGTAGCTGTCTCCCCCTGCACCCTTCCCATGGATCCCTAGATAAGTTCAAATATCTTAGAACAAATAGTTCAACTTATTTCAACGACATCTAATGTAGATGGATTGCATTTTGTTCTCCATGCGTGTTTGTTCTTATTCCTGAAAGAAAGAAAGAAAATGTATTGCATTTGATAGTTCATCCGAATATATATCAACAGCAGTGCAATGGCAGAAAAAACATTAGTTCAAAAATGTATGTGCAGGAGGATTGGGAGCCAAAATGCTGATTTTTTGTTGTGTTTAAATTTTTCGGGTGCATGATCGACGGACGGCACCACAAGAATGGATGGTTCAATCTTGGCGCTTGGGCTGGTTCAGCAATGACGAGAGCGACCACCAAATCACGAACTGCAGTAGTATCCTTATGGGCATCAGTGGACCGTTTTATCTTTTGAGTTGTATCTGTATACTAAAACTGTTGGGCTTACACGTGCTCTTATGAGATAGGTCCTTCAATAGGAAATCCTTATGGTCAACCTCAGTTCCTTGATTTGACGGCACTTACTTTTGCAGAGAAGAAAAGGTTTTCTTTGGACTACTTTGAGTGATCCAATGAAAGTGATGCAGCATGGAAGAGTATAAGTTAAATGCCTTAGACGTGAGTCCTCTAAAGCTAATTAATAGTCTGTATAATAGCAAACTTTAAGATGTCTTTCATTTCCTTATCTTATTTCAGTGAGAATTCCTCCAATAAACTGATGTTCTTATTTCAGTGACACACTCAGTTTAGTTCCCATATTTTACTTCAGTTCAATAGATAAAATATAAGAAGTAAAAATAACTCCTTGACTGTACTGATTTATAGCAGTGTAGTTTGCTTCCTTTAAAATTCAGTTAGTTCACCATGGTCGGCAACTCCCGTGCCAAAGCCACCCTAAGGGCGTATAGGACGGCGACGTGTTCGAGGACTGCGATCGGTGGCAGATACAACTAAATTCAGGATGTTTTTGATGCTCTTTTCTTTTTAAGTGCGTTCAAGAATATCATCTTGAAAATGCTAAAAGAGAATTGTAGTCTTCTCCCTCAACAAAAGTTTGGATTCTAAAGGTATTTATGAAGGTTTGTTAGTTCCATGTGCATGTTTGATCATGTTTGGATTTTCCTTTGAGATTTTTTACAAGTTAAAACATATAGCAGTCAAGTGTATAGATACATAAGTTCAGTACATAGATGATGGTTCAGTTTTGCAGGAACGGGTGAGTGTCTTCATCCAAGACATGAGTGACGAGTCAGCCATGACGTCATAAACTGGTTTAGTTCCACTTCGTCGGCCAAATCATGGTGCACCCAGCCGCCGCTCGTGATCCCCACTCTTTCAACTCCACTTCGTCAGTGCCACCAGTCGACACGAGTAGGAGCGGCGTGCCTGTCAACCAACAAGAACAGAAGGTTTCAGTTTTCAAACTTTAAATAGTTCACCGCAAGCTTTGGTGTAGCAAGACGTGTGCCGATGTTTGTGTGTGCACTTGATGCAGCTCTATTGCAGTGTATGAAGTCAATGCGATTTTCATGCATCAATTGTTTTATCTGATAGAGAGCACCATTCTTTTCTGAATTTTGTATTTAAGAAAATATCACCCTTTCTCTATTTTTAACACTAGCTAGTGCTATCTTTTATTGTTATAGTCAAAAAGTAGTACATGTATCTAATTATGGTGGTACTAACCAGACCAAGCTACATCAATTGTTTTATCAAATTCTAGAAATTCTCCATATACGGCAGGAGCCAACTGGACGTCTTTGTCTAGCCTGACTTGGGATGGCTTCTTTGCAACTTTAGGTTAGAAAGTTCAACATGTGATTGGAATTCAGTGCAAAAAACTGCAGGTTAGAAGTTTATCTTCTGTTCAGCCCCCGGAAAGAAGTTTGTCTTCTAAAGGTTGAAGCTAATGGGCTAGGAAGCTTTATAAGGAATTGATCAAAGAAGGTGCATCATGGTAAAAGCTTGGATCGGTGTGTGGCCTAGAGTAGCATGAATCCCTCATGTAGTCTGAACATATTTAGAGTTTAACTGATCAGTGGAAGTTTTGCTTCTGAAAACTGACATTGTTCGGCATGTATTGTTCAGCAGTGTAGGTTCTCCAAGGCGCCAAGTATTGCTGGCACCGATGCCTGCATCATGGCCCATTCGAGAGATGCTATTTTTGTGTATGCATATTTATCTATTTACTTTTCTGTTCTGTCGTTTGCCCCAATTGATCCTTGTGTTAATTTTGTATATGTTGTGCACTTATCCCATCGTGAAGTGAAAAATGACAAGCAAGCTAAGTACTAGTTAGGAAAATTTGCAAGTTCGAACACATGAACCTAAAAAACTTCATTGAAAAAGTTTGGTTTGCCTGTGCCGTAAAAATGTCTTGCTAAAGAAATATCTCTTGTGCACTTATTTATTCGCCTGAATATTTGGTTTGATTCTCAGTGTGAGATGGCGGCCGCCGACGTTCCTAAATTCCTCTAGAAACTAGTGGTTGGCTGCTCCCAGCAGTAAATGTGGCCACGTTCAGCAGCTAGCGCTTCCTCGATCAACCATTTGGAGCACTTTATTGCGTTCTTGTGGTGGTGATTGATTTTAGGATCAGTAAATTTGATGTTGGTAGCTAGCTTGCGTATGGAACATGCAAGCTCAATATTGGCATTAGATTCAGTTCTTGTACATATGTCCTAATGTTCACATTTATTCAGGTAAAAGTTTATTTTAGTTCAACTAGAGAAACCATGCAGGTTCAATGATGATGACACCACAAGTTCAGACAAGAAAACAAATAAGAATTGAAACAACAAGTTCAAGTGCTCATCCACACATGGTAATTCAAGATGGTAAAAGTTTAAAATGATAAAAGTTCAAGTCACAAAACAAGAGAGGTCTAAAACATTGTCGCAAAAAAATTGACTTCCAACAAAAAAGAAACACATAAAAACTTGTTTTTTTAGGAAAAATATAGCATTCAGTTCAACGATATAAACTATGCAAGTTCGGGGACTATGATAGTAAACCGTTGAAAACTTACCAGGAAAAATATTACCCAAAAAACAGAGCAAAGTCTAGTTAATGGAATCACGCTTAGTACAAACCCATGCAAACATCAGTACATGTACTCATTTTCCAGAACCATTCAAAATTACTCTACAAAATTAATTTCGTGACATTGACGTCCAAGTTCTACAACTGATCCGTACAAACAAAAACGGTGGTCTGTTCTATAAAGGAAAATCGGTTTAATTAAAAATATTGATCAGTACATGTCAAAAATGGTGGTCCGTTCGGAATAAAAGAAATAACAGAAATTCTAATTATAAAAGTTCAAGCAAAAGGAAACCTCATGCAATTCAAATGGTAAAAGTACAAGTCATAAAATAAGAGAAGTTCAGAACATCGTTGTAAAAAATGTTTAGTTCAAAAAAAGAAAAAAAACATTTTCTTTTTGAAAAAAATATCATTTAGTTGGATGATATAAACCATGCAAGTACAGGGCCGACGATACAATAACATTCAGTTCAACAATATAAACCATGCAAGTTCAGGGCTAGGATACAGTAAACCATTGAAAATTTATGAGAAAAATATTACCCAAAAAACAGAGCAAAGTCTAGTTAGTGAAAACGCGCTTGGTACAAACCCATGCAACCATCAGTACAAGTACCTTTTTTCGGAACCATTTAAAATTATTCTACAAAAAAAAGCTCAGTACAAACATACACATATATCAGTACGACTACTTTGTTTTTCATACGAGAAAACAGCAGGATCCATCATGCCGCATTCAAGATTACTCTTAAACGATTGGGAAGTAGAGAAAATGTCCAACATGACTTAGTTTCGCATTTTCGATAGCTATCCAACGGTATATTATTTGCCCCATTCCGACAAACTTTTTCAAAAAAACAGGTTCAAAACCAATTTTAACCGTATTTGAATTTGTATTTAAACAGTATGGAATTAGAAAAAACTTTCTATACGCAAAAGTTGCGCATTTTGCATATCTTTCCACCGCCGTATCATTTGCGTCAATCCGGTAAACCATTTGCAAAAAACAGTGAAAAAACATTTCGCCCAGAATTTCACCGTTTTCAAATTACTTTTAAATCATATAGAATTTGAAAAAATAGTAGATATATGAAAGATGCGTATTTTCACAAGCTTTCCAACGCCATGTCATTTGCTCAATTCCGACAAACCATTTGAAAATTAAGTCCAAAATACGATTCTCGTTTTCGGTTTTGAAAAAAACGGGTTTTTCAAAACTGCTCTTAAATCATAATTTTTTTGCAAAAACAAATTATAAGATTGTAATGTGGATGTCAAGAGATTTCCAACGATATATTACACGCCCCGTTTCGACAAAAAAATTGCAAAAAAATTGAACTAAAGAAGATGATTTTTAACAGCAACAGAAAGCATCAGTTCAACCACTCGAATTTCATCAGTTCGACCGCTTGAATTCATCAGTTCAAGTAGGGTAACAGAATAATATTCTATTACACGTAACAGAATAGTGTGTATATATATATGACGCCGCTCCCCATCGAGGGAGTAGGGATCGCTCATTATCTTTCATGGTCATCAGAGCCACCTCTTTTCATACATCTAGCCACAAACCAAAACCCTAGAAACCACATACCATCGTCTCTATGGCTTCCTCTGCTGGCGTCGCCCTCAACCTCGGTTCGCCGCCATCCGAGAAGCTCGCAAGAGGAAACTTTATCTTCTGGAAGACTCAGGTGCTCCCAGCCCTGCGAAATGCGCAGGTGACTGGACTCGTCGACAACTCGGACGCCGCTCCGCCCAGGATGGTGGAGGTCACAAAGGCGGATAAGACCACAACCCTAGAGCTGAATCCTCTATACGGGCCCTGGATCGCCAAAGACCAGCAGGTCCTATCTTATATTTTGAATTCCATGTCGCCACATATCCTTGCGCAGGTCGACGGGAAGGACTCCACCATAACTTTGAGCTCTGGACGACGGTGACAAACCTCTTCGCCTCCCAGTCATGCTACCTCTTGAGCACTGTGTTGGTTTTTCCCTTGAAGAGGAAAGGGTGATGCAGTAAAGTAGCATAAGTATTTCCCTCAGTTTTTGAGGACCAAGGTATCAGTCCAGTAGGAGATCACGCTCGAGTGCCACACACCTACACAAACAAATAAGAACCTTGCAACCAACACGATAAAGGGGTTGTCAATCCCTTCACGGTCACTTACGAGAGTGAGATCTGATAGATATGATAAGATAATATTTTTGGTATTTTTATGATAAAGAGAAATAAAGATGCAAAGTAAAATAAACGGCAAAAGAAATAACTAAGTGTTGGAAGATTAATATGATGGAAGATAGACCCGGGGCCATAGGTTTCACTAGTGGCTTCTCTCAAGAGCATAAGTATTACGGTGGGTAAACGAATTACTGTCGAGCAATTGATAGAATTGAGCATAGTATGAGAATATCTAGGTATGATCATGTATATAGGCATCACGTCCATGACAAGTAGACCGAAACGATTCTGCATCTACTACTATTACTCCACACATCGACCGCTATCCAGCATGCATCTAGAGTATTAAGTTCATAAGAACAGAGTAATGCTTTAAGGAAGATGACATGATGTAGAGGGATAAACTCATGAAATATGATATAAACCCCATCTTTTTATCCTCGATGGCAACAATACAATATGTGTTGGTTCCCTTTCTGTCACTGGGATCGAGCACCACAAGATTGAACCCAAAGCTAAGCACTTCTCCCATTGCAACAAAAGATCAATCTAGTAGGCCAAACCAAAATGATAATTCGAAGAGACTTGCAAAGATAAAGCAATCATATATAAAAGAATTCAGAGGAGATTCAAATATTGTTCATAGATAAACTTGATCATAAAACCCACAATTCATCGGATCTCGACAAACACACCACAAAAGTAGGGCATTTTGAGGAAGCCCATCATTGGAATATACAAGCCGAGTTCTATAATGAACAATTCCCACTAGTATACGAAAGTGATATCATAGGAGACTCTCTTTCATGAAGATCATGGTGCTACTTTGAAGCACAAGTGTGGAAGAAGGATAGTAGCGTTGTCCCTTCTCTCTTTTTTCTCATTTTTTTGTTTGGGCCTTTTTTTCTTTTTGGCCTCTTTTCTCTTTTTTTATTTTTCGTCGGGAGTCTCATCCCGACTTGTGGGGGAATCATAGTATCCATCATCCTTTCCTCACTGGGACAATGCTCTAATAATGATGATCATCACACTTTATTTACTTACAACTCAAGAATTACAACTCAATACTTAGAACAAAATATGACTCTATGTGAATGCCTCCGGCGGTGTACCGGGATGTGCAATGATGCATGAGTGACATGTACGAAGAATTATGAACGGTGGCTTTGCCATAAATACGATGTCAACTACATGATCATGCAAGCAATATGACAATGATGAAGCGTGTCATAATAACGAAACGGTGGAAAGTTGCATGGCAATATATCTCGGAATGGCTATGGAAATGCCATAATAGGTAGGTATGGTGGCTGTTTTTAGGAAGGTATATGGTGGGTTTAAGGTACCGGCGAAAGTTGTGTGATACTAGAGAGGCTAGCAATGGTGGAAGGGTGAGAGTGTGTATAATCCATGGACTTAACATTACTCATAAAGAACTCACATACTTATTGCAAAAATATATTAGTTATCGAAACAAAGTATTACGCGCATGCTCCTAGGGGGATAGATTGGTAGGAAAAGACCATCGCTCGTCCCCGACCGCCACTCATAAGGAAGACAATCAATAAATAAATCATGCTCCGACTTCATCACATAACGGTTCACCATACGTGCATGCTACGGGAATCACAAACTTCAACACAAGTATTTCTCAAATTCAAAACTACTCAACTAGCATGACTCTAATATCACCATCTCCATATCTCAAAACAATTATCAAGTATCAAACTTCTCATAGTATTCAATGCACTTCTATGAAAGTTTTTATATTAAAGAAAATTTCCATGTTGTTCTAAAGGACTCTCAAAATAATATAAGTGAAGCATGAGAGATCAATAGTTTCTATAAAACAAATCCACCACCGTGCTCTAAAAGATATAAGTGAAGCACTAGAGCAAAAACTATATAGCTCAAGAGATATTAGTGAAGCACATAGAGTATTCTAATAAATTTCGAATCATGTGAGTCTCTCTCAAAAGGTGTGTACAGCAAGTATGATTGTGGTAAACTAAAAATAAAAGAATCAAATCATACAAGACGCTCCAAGAAAAACACATATCACATGGTGAATAAAAATATAGCTCCATGTAAAGTTACCGATAGACGAAGACGAAAGAGGGGATGCCTTTCGGGGCATCCCCAAGCTTATGCTTTTTGGTGTCCTTAAATTTTACCTTGGGGTGCCATGGGCATCCCCAAGCTTAGGCTCTTGCCAGTCCTTGTTCCATAATCCATCAAGACTTTACCCAAAACTTGAAAACTTCACAACACAAAACTCAAAATAGAAAATCATGTGAGCTCCGTTAGCGAAATAAAACAAAACACCACTTCAAGGTACTGTAATGGACTCATTATTTATTTATATGGGTGTTAAACCTACTTTATTACAACTTCTCTATGGTTTATAAACTCTTTTACTAGCCATAGATTCATCAAAATAAGCAAACAACACACGAAAAACAGAATCTGTCAAAAACAGAATAGTCTGCAGTAATCTGTAGCTAACGCAACTTCTGGAACCCCAAAAATTCTAAAATAAATTGCTGGACGTCAGGAATTTATCTATTAATCATCTGAAAAAAGAATTAACTAAATATCACTTTCCAAATAACAATGGCAGAGATTATCGTGAGCGTGAAAGTTTCTGTTTTTTACAGCAAGATCGAAAAGACTTTCCCCAAGTCTTCCCAGCGGTTCTACTTGGCACAAACACTAATTAAACACAAAAAACACAAGCCAAACAGAGGCTAGATAAATTATTTATTACTAAAAAGGATAAAAAAGCAAGGAATAAAAATAAAATTGGGTTGCTTCCCAACAAGCGCTATCGTTTAACGCCCCTAGCTAGGCATAAAAGCGAAGATAGATCTAGGTATTGCCATAATAATAGGATAGATCACAAAAAATCATTTCATATTCTCTATGTTCAGCATCAAGTTTTCTTTGAGGCAAGCAAATGTAATCAAAATCGATAAATTTAATGGGACAAAAGTCCCCAAGATCAATTTTGGGAGGTATAGGTTCCTCCTTTGGCCCTTCATATTGCACAACCAATTCATCATTATAAGCATTTTGTTGACAAAACTTCGTAAGCCTATATTCGAGAGAATATCCTAGCTCATTAGTTCGAATAGCAAAATCAATATTAAGTTCGGAAATTCTATCAACTAGAACATTGGTAGGAACCTTTTTTCTAAGGTTCTCATTAAAAGCAACAAAGTCTAAAGATTGGAAGCGCATTATTTCCTCTTGATCAAGGAGGATTGCCTCTATGGGAGGACGGCCAGCGTCCACCCTATAGTGCACAAAGATTTCTTTGGGCTCTTTTATTATAAATCTGAACTCATGAGTCAAAAAGATAGTAGCGGCACGCTTAACAGAAGAATGTTCAATATTAGAAAATTCTAGGAAAATCCTTTGTATGCAAGGATGCATGTGCATAAATTGCCTTTCAAGTTCAACTACAAGCATGGTGATAGCGTCTGCAAGACTACTAGTTCTATGAAGAATAGAACTACCCATAGAAGGCAGAGCACCGGCACAAGTAAAGAAATCTTGGATAACTCCTTTTCCAATAATATTACCACTACCGATTCGAAAAAAATTGTATGTAAGATAGGGGGTTCTTCAGCAGGAGCATTAGAATTTTCCATGTTATTATTATTGTCCATATCGACAATAATTTCCCCAATTTCACACATAACGGCAGAAAGTGCGAGGAGCAAAAGAAAGAGGGAGGCAAATAGAAAAGAGAGGGCGAATAAAACGGCAAGGGTGAAGTGGGGGAGAGGAAAACGAGAGGCAAATGGAAAATAATGTAATGCGAGGGATAAGAGTTTGTGATGGGTACTTGGTATGTCTTGACTTGTGCGTAGACTCCGGCAATGGTGCCAGAAATGGCTCGTTGTCGAGAGTCAAATCTTCACTTGACTTGGCGCGAATCTCCCCGGCAATGGCGCCAGAAATCCTTCTTGCTACCTCTTGAGCACCGTGTTGGTTTTCCCTTGAAGAGGAAAGGGTGATGCAGTAAAGTAGCGTAAGTATTTCCACTCGGTTTTTGAGAACCAACGTATCAATCTAGTAGGAGATCACGCTCAAGTCCCACGCACCTACACAAACAAATAAGAACCTCACAACCAACGCGATAAAGGGGTTGTCAATCCCTTCACGGTCACTTACGAGAGTGAGATCCGATAGATATGATAAGATAATATTTTTGGTATTTTTATGATAAAGAGAAATAAAGATGCAAAGTAAAATAAACGGAAAAAGAAATAACTAAGTGTTGGAAGATTAATATGATGGAAGATAGACCCGGGGGCCATAGGTTTCACTAGTGGCTTCTCTCAAGAGCATAAGTATTATGGTGGGTAAACGAATTACGGTCTCGCAATTGATAGAACTGAGCATAGTTATGAGAATATCTAGGTATGATCATGTATATAGACATCACGTTCGCGACAAGTAGACCAAAACGATTCTGCATCTACTACTATTACTCCACACATCGACCGCTATCTAGCATGCATCTAGAGTATTAAGTTCATAAGAACAGAGTAATGCTTTAAGTAAGATGACATGATGTAGAGGGATAAACTCATGCAATATGATATAAACCCCATCTTTTTATCCTCGATGGCAACAATAAAATATGTGTTGGTTCCCTTTCTGTCACTGGGATCGAGCACCGCAAGATTGAACCCAAAACTAAGCACTTCTCCCATTGCAAGAAAGAGCAATCTAGTAGGCCAAACCAAAACTTATAATTCGAAGAGACTCGCAAAGATAAACCAATCATACATAAAATAATTCAGAGGAGATTCAAATATTGTTCATAGATAAACTTGATCATAAACCCACAATTCATCGGATCTCGACAAAAACATCGCAAAAGAAGATTACATCGAATAGATCTCCAAGAGAATCGAGGAGAACTTTGTATTGATATCCGAAGAGAGAGAGAAGAAGCCATCTAGATAATAACTATGGACCCAAAGGTCTGAAGTAAACTACTCACACATCACCGGAGAGGCCATGGAGTTGATGTAGAGGCCCTCCGTGATCAATGCCCCCTCCGGCGGAACTCCGGAAAAGGCCCCGAGATGGGATCTCTCGGGTACAGAAGGTTGCGGCGGTGGAATTAGGTTTTCGTGGTGCTCCTGGATGTTTGAGGGTATGTGGATATATATAGGAGGAAGAAGTACGTCGATGGAGCAACGAGGGGCCCACGAGGGTGGAGGGAGCGCCCAGGGGGGGTAGGCGTGCCTGCCTGCGTCGTGCCCTCCTCGATCGTTTCTTGACGCCCACTCCAAGTCTCCTGGATCACATTTGTTGAGAAAATCACATTCCCGATGGTTTCATTCCGTTTGGACTCCGTTTGATATTCCTTTTCTACGAAACCCTAAAATAGGCAAAAAAACAGCAATTTGGGTTGGGCCTCCGGTTAGTAGGTTAGTCCCAAAAATGATATTAAAGTGTAAAATAAAGCCCATTAACATCCAAAATAGGTAATATAATAGCATGGATCAATCAAAAATTATAGATACGTTGGAGACATATCAAGTCACAATCTCGGATTACCAATCTGAGAATCTCCATCACCAACACCAAGAAGGGCAGCATGTCAAGCTCGGCATATACGGCGAAGATGAAGAGCCTCAGGGGTGAACTAGCTGCTACCGATCGCCCCGTCTCTGATCTGGAGATGGTGGACTACATCTTGGCCGGACTAGACCGTGAATACGACTCCGTGGTGGCGGTGATCGACGTTGTCAAGAACACCATCACCGCCGATGATCTCTTTGCTCAGATCTCTGCCTTTGATCAAAGGATGGAGATGCTAGGCGACTCAGCTTCAGGCGGGTTCCACTCATCTGCTAATGCGGTCTACAGAGGCCGTGGACAGTCCCGCCGTAGATCCCGTGGGCGAGGAGGAAGGGGGCATGGCCGTGGTGACCGCCCGCCCTCATCTTCCAATGGAGGCAGCGGCTTTAGAGGACGCCCTCGACAGCAGCAACAGCAATAGCAGGTGCGTGAGCAGCAGCATGATTACCCTGAGTGTCAAATATGCTACAAACATCATCCAGGAGGTGCTCGGGTCTGCGGGTGGCGCTATGAGGAGAACGAGCCAGAAGAAAAATAGGTGCATGCCATCTCCTATGGTGTGGACACAAATTGGTATACCGACAGTGTAGCAACAAACCACATCACAGGTGAACTTGACAAGTTAATGATGCGGGAAAAGTACAATGGAGGTGACCAAATTCGCACGGCAAGCGGTTCTGGTATGGATATCACACACATTGGTAGTTCAATTGTTGAAACCCCCGTGAAAAATTTACATTTGACAAATGTCTTGCATGTTCCTCAAACATCCAAAGATCTTGTTTCCATTCATCGATTCACTCTTGATAACAATGTTCTTATAGAATTCTATCCTTATTTTTTCATGAATAGTAGTGGGAGCAAACTCAACAAAAATAACTATCATGTGAGGCATAATCCAATTGAAAATTAAAATCAAGATGACAAGTTTCATGGTTATCATTGTTCTTTATATCATACATGTCATCACAATATTCATCATAGATAGCAACTTTGTTCTCATAATCAATTGGAACCTCTTCCGAAATAGTGGATTCATCACTAAATAAAGTCATGACCTCTCCAAATCCACTTCCATAATTATCACAATAAGGTTCAACACCCTCCAAAATAGTGGGATCATTACTTCCTAAAGTTGACACTCTTCCAAACCCACTTTCATCAATATAATCATCATAAATAGGAGGCATGCTATCATCATAATAAATTTGCTCATCAAAACTTGGGGGACAAAAAATATCATCTTCATCAAACATAGCATCCCCAAGCTTGTGGATTTGCATATCATTAGCATCATGGGTATTCAAAAAATTCATACTAACAACATTGCAATCATGCTCATCATCCAAAGATTTAGTTCCAAACATTTTAATACATTCTTCTTCTAACACTTTCGCACAATTATCGGAATCCTTATTTTCATGAAAGACATTAAAAATATGAAGCATATGAGGCAATCTTAATTCCATTTTTTGTACTTTTCTTTTATCGACTAAACTAGTGATAAAACAAGAAACTAAAAGATTCTATTGCAAGATCTAAAGATATACCTTCAAGAACTCACATCCCCGGCAAATGCGCCAGAGAAGAGCTTGATGTCTACTACACAACCTTCTTCTTGTAGACGTTGTTGGGCCTCCAAGTGCAGAGGTTTGTAGGACAGTAGCAAATTTCCCTCAAGTGGATGACCTAAGGTTTATCAATCCCTGGGAGGCGTAGGATGAAGATGGTCTCTCTCAAGCAACCCTGCAACCATCATAGTGACTCATGCCTAGTCCACAATTCGGAATGTCATAATTATGTTACTACAGGTCTATTAACTGGTCGGCCGGAAGAAGAAGTATCCGGATTTCAAGGCGACGTGCTGAAGGAGCTGTCCGTGGTGCATGCGCGGGCCCGAAAAGCCATGAAGAGTATGGTCAAGGCTTTATGGCCATCTGATACCCCTCCAGAAAGTATGGAGGATTTGGCAAACTTGTTCATAGGTGCTGGCGAGACGCAAGAGCTAGGTGTCCGCGAGCTATGCCGGCGAGCATCAAGTGAAGAAGCTCCTGCAGCAGCCGCAGCAGGGGAAGAGCAAGGCGACGTTGGGGAGCAGGGAGGGTAGCGGCGGGAGCAGGGAGGGCGGCGGCCGCCGCGGATGTCCGTGCGCTCCTGCGAGCTCCGCATCGCGCCCGAGACCGCCCCAAGTCTTCCTGCCGAGGCCTCCTGCCCTTCTCGGTGCGGACGCCCGCCGCGACGTCGGCGGCAAGTGACGGCGAGTGCCCGGTGGTCGAGAATGACAACATAAGAGACGTGCGGTGGTGAGCTAGTCCAATAAAAGATAAGGGTCACGGGCATAATTTCTAACAAATGCAGGTGTTTTTATGCAAAATGAAACATTTTTTAGGGAAAGATTGGCGGGACGTGGTAACAAAGGATAGGGGCTAAACTTTCTTTTTTTAGTCGTGGGGGGACCATCACGTGGGTTGCCTACCAAAAAAGGTCGGCCACTGGATCGCTCTACTCAGCAAGCGATTGCTGCCTAGTAGCGTCCTTTTGTTTATTTATATTTTTCCTTGAGTCATTATCTTTATTCTGATTGTCGTTTGCAGAAAACATCTTGCACAAATTAACCAAAGCACCAACAGTCTAAGCTATGCTAACGTGACAGTCACGTGGCCTATTTTTTCCCTTCCAGATCGGTTTTAGCCTTATTTAAGCAAATAAACGAGATTATGGCCTAAATTGATCAGTTTCTTAGTTATTGACCTAAAGCATGCAATCAGTTTAAGTTAATAAACTAATGACACATTAAGGACAGTAAAACCGAGCCTAAAGTGAGCTCTCTCAGCGTCTCAAAAATTTTGGCCGTCAAATCTCGTCTACACATCGTTTTCATTCGTCTGATCACTGCATCTCCCAATAATCCATCGCTAAGTGGGCTAGTTGTCCTCAGGATGGCTACTCACGTGGAAAATAATCCATGCAACGTGGTTAACTGGACCTTAGCCCATCAATCTGGGCCGCTTACCTAGCCCATTTAGCTAGCGAACTACTGTCCACAACAATCTGTGCTATGCTCCGGTCCCCGTCTCCCAAAAAACAGCGCTCCACACGGTGGTCGATGCAGAGAAGGGGATCGGTCATTGGTCATGGCCTCATCGGTGACAGAGGAATCGAGGCGCGTGATGCAGGCGACACGTTCGATCGATCCAAATTGATCGGTTTCTTAGTTATTGACCTAAAGCATGCAATCAGTTTAAGTTCATGAATTTATGACACATTTAGGACAGTATAACCGCCCTAATCTTAGCCTCTCATGCATTTGGAGATTTTGGCCATTAGATCTGAAATCTGGCTCATCCTGATTGTCTAATCTTAATCTTCTAGCTAACAGGGCCACTGTCCAAGGGGCTGCTGCTCCCGAAGAAAAAACTGAGCCCTCTGGTTACTTGGGCCGTTTCTCCCAGCCTAATTGGTCAATATCCCAACCCGAAAGGGGACCAATCGGGGACCTCCTACTCGGTGCTTTAGGCGCCAGGGAATCTCCCTGGCGCCCGTGAGCCAACGCTATTGGGCCGGCCCACTACGAGCAATGTGTAACACCCACGATGCGGCTATATCTCCCACGTGTCGGGGTACGACTTAGAGGCATAGCCGCATGGTAGGTTTGTCGCAAGAGGGGTAATCTTCACACAATCCCATGTACTGAATAGAAAGGGATAAAGAGTTGGCTTACAATCGCCACTTCACACAAATACAAGTTAAACATACATCATCCAAATTACAAACAAGGTCCGACTACGAAACCAAAATAAAGGAAGACAACCCCAAATGCTAGATCCCCGATCGTCCCAACTAGGCTCCACTACTGATCAATGGGAAACGAGAAAAAAACAACGATCAAGATCTTCATCGAGCTCCTCCTTGAGCTCGGTTGCATCACTTGCACTGGTATCATCAGCACCTGCAACTGTTTGGAAGTATCTGTGAGTCACAAGGACTCAGCAATCTCACACCCGCGAGATCAAGACTATTTAAGCTTATGGGTAGGAGAAGGTAGTGAGGTGGAGCTGCAGCAAGCACTAAGCATATATGGTGGCTAAACATACGCAAATAAGAGCGAGAAGAGAAGCAACGCAACGGTCGTGAAGCTAGAAATGATCAAGAAGTGATCCTGAAACTACTTACGCATAACCATAACACAAGAACCGTGTTCACTTCCTGGACTCCACCGGAAAGAGACCATCACGGCTACACACGCGGTTGATGCATTTTAATTAAGTCAAGTCTCAAGTTCTCTACAACTAAACATTAACAAATTCCCATCTGCCACATAACCGCGAGCACGGCTTCCGAAAGTTTAAACCCTACAGGGGTGTCCCAACTTAGCCCATCACAAGCTCTCACGGTCAACGAAGGATATTCCTTCTCCCGAGAAGACCCGATCAGTCTTGGAATCCTCGTTAAAAGACATTTCGACAATGGTAAAACAAGACCAGCAAGACCGCCCAATGCACCGACATCTCGATAGGAGCTGCACATATCTCGTTCTCAGGGCAACACTAGATGAACACTACGTACAGCTAAAACCAGCCCTCAAGTTTCCCTGAGGTGGCGCCGCAAGTGGATCTGATTCGGACCAACAGTTAGAGAAGCACTGGCCCAGGGGGGGTTAAAATAAAGATGACCCTCGAGAGCGCGACTCCCAAGGGAAAAGTATAGGTGGTGGTGAGGAAAATGGTAAAACCAAGGTTGGGCCTTGTTGGAGGAGTTTTATTCAAAGCGAATTGTCAAGGGGTTCCCATAACACCCAACCGCGTAAGGAACGCAAAATCAAGGAACATAACACCGGTATGACGGAAACTAGGGCGGCAAGAGTGGAACAAAACACCAGGCATAAGGCCGAGCCTTCCACCCTTTACCAAGTATATAGATGAATTAATTAAATAAGAGACATTGTGATATCCCAACATAACCATGTTCCAACATGGAACAAGCTTCATCTTCACCTGCAACTAGCAACGCTATAAGAGGGGATGAGCAAAAGCGGTAACTTAGCCAAACAACGGTTTGCTAGGAAGGAGGGTTAGAGGCTTGACATGGCAATATGGGAGGCATGATATAGCAAGTGGTAGGTAGCGCGGCATAGCAACAGAGCGAACATCTAGCAAGCAAAGATAGAAGTGATTTCGAGGGTATGGTCATATTGCCTGAGATCCCGCAAGGAAGAAGAACGAGTCCATGAAGAAGACAAATGGACGTAGTCGAACGGATCCTCACAAATGCGACGTTATCGGAACTAACCCGAAGAAGCAACACCGGAAAGAAGCAAACAACATAGTAAACAACCATCACATAAGCATGGCATGATGCACAACCAAGTATGATGCATGTCCGGTTTAATGAGGCATGGCAAAGCAAAGTGAACAAACAATTCTACAAATTAAGTGGAGCTCAATATGCAACGAGTTGCATATTGATGAAACACCACATGACTTATTTAGTTCCCTCTCGGTTAAGTACTCAACAATATTAAATGTTGTTAACATGGCAAGAGGTGAAACATAAAGAAGCTATCTATCTAGGCAAGTTTAAATGAGGCCGGAAATAACAAACAATAAGTCCGGAAAATCCCCATATGCAATTTATGGATTTGGTAATGTTCTGCCCTAAACACAATTTTAGAGTTATTAAGCATGAAAAGTAGGTACACCATGTTAAACTAGGAATTTTCTACCCCATTTACATATAAAGTTTATTTAAAATGGAGCTACGGTTATTTAGTTATGAATTAAATCATTTTAGCATGTTATTAGAGCAAATTTAATCAAACAACATTTTAAACATTTTAAACATGCATGAAAGTTGGATATTATGAGTCTAGATGCAATTCTAAGCATTTCTCATATAAAGTTTGTTTAATTCCGATGCACGGTTAATGAGTAATTATATGCATGAAGGCTAGGGTCTTTTCTGTAAAACTGTCTTTCTCTGGAAAATAGACAAATCCGCAGATCTGAAAAATACTACACTAGGCCGAATCTGCTGGCTGGCCCAACAGTGGAAGGAAAAAAAGGGCCCTGGGTCAGCTCACATTGGGCTGAGGCCTAGTAGGGAAAGCGGCTCGCGAGAGGGTGCGGTGGAACAGGCCGACAGGACTGGCCGGGCGCGTTAGGCCTGCTGGATCTGGGCCACGCGCAAGGCAGCGATCAATTGGAGCGGTTCGACGTGAGGCAGGGGAAGCAGCAAGCGCGGTCCTCTGTTCGACAGAAAGCAGAGGAGCAGTGGCGTAGAACTTGCCGTGGAGGCAGCGGGCGTGGGCCCGGCAAGGAACTCTGGCGATGGGTAGCTGATAGTGACGCGAGCATCGAGAACGGGCAGATCAGGGCGAGGGGGTCTCGTATCCGGCGCAAGGGAGCTCCGACGCGGTGGGAATCTGTAGGTCCATGGCGAGGAAAGTTCAGAGAACATACAGAGAGGGAGGAAAAGAAATAGAAGGAGAGGAGAAGGCGCGAGGCACCGGCTTGCTAGTCTGGCGACTCTGCTCGCAAAAGTGGTTCCCGCTGGTTCGGTCGGCCTGCGGCGGGGTCGTGTGAAGCTCCTGCAGCGGCCATGGGGGTCTCCCTGTCCAGAGAAGAAGGAGAGAGAGATGAGCACAAGAGGGAGGAAGGGAGATAGGGAGGAGGGGAGCGGGACAAGGCCGGTCCTGGTCATGGTCGCCGACAACGGGGTCGCCGGAGGGCGCGGCCTGCAGGGTCCTGCTGGTTGTTCTCATCGCCGATGAGGAATCGGGCGCGGGGGAGCGTGGCCATGGGGATCGGGACCCCTCTCTGGTGCATGCGTGTGGGATGAGGGAATCGAGGAGAGGGCGAGGGGATCAGGCACCACTCTGTGCATGAGAGCATGGCGGCGGCACAGGAGTACGAGAGGGAGAGGGTGAGTGTTGGTGTCAAAACCAGCGGATCTCGGGTAGGGGGTCCCGAACTGTGCGTCTAGGCCGGATGGTAACAGGAGGCAAGGAACACGATGTTTTACCCAGGTTCGGGCCCTCTTGATGGAGGTAAAACCCTACGTCCTTCTTGATTAATATTGATGATATGGATAGTACAAGAGTAGATCTACCACAAGATCAAGGAGGCTAAACCCTAGAAGCTAGCCTATGGTATGATTGTTGTATGATGAAGTTGTCCTACGGACTAAAACCCTCCGGTTTATATAGACACCGGAGAGGGTTAGGGTTACACAAAGTCGGTTACAATGGTAGGAGATCCAAATATCCGCATCGCCAAGCTTGCCTTCCACGCTAAGGAAAGTCCCATTCGGACACGGGACGAAGTCTTCAATCTTGTATCTTCATAGTCCTGGAGTCCGGCTGAAGGTATAGTCCGGCTACCCGGACACCCCCTAATCCAGGACTCCCTCAGTAGCCCCCGAACCAGGCTTCAATGACGACGAGTCCGGCGCGCAGATTGTCTTCGGCATTGCAAGGCGGGTTCTTCTCCAAATTCCGTGTACCTGCTGAATAATGTCCGATTTTCGTAATGTAGCGCACCTTGGCTTCCACGCCCAATAATGGCTGTCTTCCACGTGTCAAACGAATGCGAAAAGCCGGGGTGTTTTTACATTCACACCCCTAGCCGCATAAACAAGCCGCCTATTTAATGGGATGGGGATTCAGATCCAAACCACACCTTCTCCTCCCCGCGAGTAATCATCAGAGCGCCTCCAGCAAAGGTCCATTCCAACATGGCCAGCCGTTGCAGCTCCTCCTCTCGCCCTTCCAGTCATAAACCTGGAGACTTGGAGAGGTGCTCCATCCTGCACAGCGAGCTAGTGTCGCTTCAGGCCAAGGGATTTCTCCCTCAGGCCTATATGGTCCCGGTCCGAGCCGGACTCGCCACCTATAATGGTGGAGAGCAAGCGGGGAGCACCCCCAATCCCTCCAAAGGAGAGAGGGTGTGCCTCATCCCTTATCTAATGAGAGGACTTGGATTTCCAATTCATCCATTTCTCCGTGGGCTTCTAGAGTTCTACGGCCTCCAGCTGCACAATCTCACGCCCGCCTCTATATTGCATATCGCGGGCTTCATCGCCCTTTGCGAGCTATTCTTGGGTGTTGAGGCTCATTTCGCGCTGTGGAAGAGGTTATTCTGCTTGGTGCCCCGCTCTCAAGAGGGGTCTGTTGGAAATATGCCCTAGAGGCAATAATAAATTAGTTATTATTATATTTCCTTGTTCATGATAATCGTTTATTATCCATGCTAGAATTGTATTGATAGGAAACTCAGATACATGTGTGGATACATAGACAACACCATGTCCCTAGTAAGCCTCTAGTTGGCTAGCTCGTTGATCAATAGATGGTTACGGTTTCCTGACCATGGACATTGGATGTCATTGATAACGGGATCACATCATTAGAAGAATGATGTGATGGACAAGACCCAATCCTAAGCATAGCACAAGATCGTGTAGTTCGCATGCTAAAGCTTTTCTAATGTCAAGTATCATTTCCTTAGACCATGAGATTGTGCAACTCCCGGATACCGTAGGAATACTTTGGGTGTGCCAAATGTCACAACGTAACTGGGTGGCTATAAAGGTGCACTATGGGTATCTCCAAAAGTGTCTGTTGGGTTGGCACGAATCGAGACTGGGATTTGTCACTCCGTGTGACGGAGAGGTATCTCTGGGCCCACTCGGTAGGACATCATCATAATGTGCACAATGTGACCAAGGAGTTGATCATGGGATGATGTGTTACGAAACGAGTAAAAGAGACTTGCCGGTAACGAGATTGAACAAGGTATCGGGATACCGACGATCGAATCTAGGGCAAGTACAATACCGCTAGACAAAGGGAATTGTATACGGGATTGATCGAATCCTCGACATCGTGGTTCATCCGATGATATCATCGTGGAGCATGTGGGAGCCAACATGGGTATCTAGATCCCGCTGTTGGTTATTGACCGGAGAATGTCTCGGTCATGTCTGCATGGTTCCCGAACCCGTAGGGTCTACACACTTAAGGTTTGATGACGCTAGGGTTATAAGGAATAGATATACGTGGTTACCGAATGTTGTTCGGAGTCCCGGATGAGATCCCGGATGTCATGAGGAGTTCCAGAATGGTCCGGAGGTAAAGATTTATATATGGGAAGTCCTGTTTTGGTCACCGGAAAAGTTTCGGGTTTTATCGGTAACGTACCGGGACCACCGGGAGGGTCCCGGGGGTCCACCAAGTGGGGCCACAAGCCCCGGAGGGCTGCATGGGCCAAGTGTGGGAGGGGACCAGCCCCAGGTGGGCTGGTGCGCCCCCCCACAAGGGCCCAAGGCGCCTAAGGGGAGGAAGGGGGCAAACCCTAAGGGCAGATGGGCCTTAGGGCCCAGGCCTGGTGCGCCTCCCTCTCCCCCTCCACTTGGTCGCCACCCTAGATGGGATTGGGGCTGGCCGCCGCCCCTAGGGTGGAACCCTAGGTGGGGCACACCCCTTCCTCTCCCCTATATATTCTTGAGGACTTGGGGCTGCCAACAGATGAGTTTCTGACCCCTCCCTGGCGCAGCCCTACCTCTCTTTCTCCTCATATCTCGCGGTGCTTGGCGAAGCCCTGCTGGATCACCACGCTCCTCCACCACCACCACGCCGTTGTGCTGCTGCTGGATGGAGTCTTCCTCAACCTCTCCCTCTCTCCTTGCTGGATCAATGCATGGGAGACGTCATCGGGCTGTACGTGTGTTGAACGCGGAGGTGCCGTCCGTTCGGCACTAGGATCTCCGGTGATTTGGATCACGACGAGTACGACTCCTTCAACCCCATTCTCTTAAACGCTTCCGCTTAGCGATCTACAAGGGTATGTAGATGCACTCTCCTTCCCCTCGTTGCTGGTTTCTCCATAGATAGATCTTGGTGACACGTAGGAAAATTTTGAATTTCTGCTACGTTCCCCAACAGTGGCATCAAGAGCTAGGTCTATTGCGTAGATTCTATGCATGAGTAGAACACAAAGTAGTTGTGGGCGTTGATTTTGTTCAATATGCTTACCGTTACTAGTCCAATCTTGTTTCGACGGTATTGTGGGATGAAGCGGCCCGGACCGACCTTACACGTACTCTTACATGAGACTGGTTCCACCGACTGACATGCACTAGTTGCATAAGGTGGCTAGCGGGTGTCTGTCTCTCCCACTTTAGTCGGAACAGATTCAATGAAAAGGGTCCTTATGAAGGGTAAATAGCAATTGGCATATCACGTTGTGGTTTTGTGTAGGTAAGAAACGTTCTTGCTAGAAACCCATAGTAGCCACGTAAGACATGCAAACAACAATTAGAGGACATCTAACTTGTTTTTGCAGGGTATGCTATGTGATGTGATATGGCCAAGAAGAATGTGATGAATAATATGTGATGTATGAGATTGATCATGTTATTGTAATAGGAATCACGACTTGCATGTCGATGAGTATGACAACCGGCAGGAGCCACAGGAGTTGTCTTTATTTATTGTATGACTTGCGTGTCATTGAACAACGCCATATAATTACTTTACTTTATTGCTAACCGGTAGCCATAGTAGTAGAAGTAATAAGTTGGCGAGACAACTTCATGGAGACACGATGATGGAGATCATGATGATGGAGATCATGGTGTCATGCCGGTGATGATGATGATCATGGAGCCCCGAAGATGGAGATCAAAAGGAGCAAAATGATATTGGCCATATCATGTCACTTTTTGATTGCATGTGATGTTTATCATGTTTATGCATCTTATTTGCTTAACAACGGTAGTAAATAAGATGATCCCTCATTAAAATTTCAAGAAAGTGTTCCCCCTAACTGTGCACCGTTGCGAAAGTTCGTCGTTTCGAAGCACCACGTGATGATCGGGTGTGATAGATTCTAACGTTCACATACAATGGGTGTAAGACAGATTTACACACGCGAAACACTTAGATTGACTTGACGAGCCTAGCATGTACAGACATGGCCTCGGAACACAAGAGACTAAAAGGTCGAGCATGAGTCGTATGGTAGATACGATCAACATGAAGATGTTCACCGATGATGACTAGTCCGTCTCACGTGATGATCGGACACGGCTTAGTTGACTCGGATCATGTAATCACTTAGATGACTAGAGGGATGTCTATCTGAGTGGGAGTTCATAAGATGAACTTGTTTATCCTGAACATAGTCAAAAGGATTTTGCAAATTATGTCATAGCTCGCGCTTTAGTTCTACTGTTTAGATATGTTCCTAGAGAAAAATTTCAGTTGAAAGTTGATAGTAGCAATTATGCGGACTAGGTCCGTAAACTGAGGATTGTCCTCATTGCTTCATAGAAGGCTTATGTCCTTAATGCACCGCTCAGTGTGCTGAACCTCGAACGTCGTCTGTGGATGTTGCGAACATCTGACATACACGTTTTGATGACTACACGATAGTTCAGTGCGTAATGCTAAATGGTTTAGAATTGAGGCACCAAAGACGTTTTTGAAACATCGCAGAACATATGAGATGTTCCAATGACTGAAATTGGGATTTCAGGCTCGTGCCCACGTCAAGAGGTATAAGACCTCCGACGATTTTCTTAGCCTGCAAACTAAGGGAGAAAAGCTCAATTGTTGAGCTTGTGCTCAGATTGTCTGAGTACAACAATCATTTGAATCGAGTGGGAGTTGATCTTCCAGATGAGATAGTGATGTTTCTCCGAAGTCATTACCACCAAGCTGCTAGAGCTTCGTGATGAACTATAATATATCAGGGACATATATGATGATCCTTGAGATATTCGCGATGTTTGACACCACAAAAGTAGAAATCAAGAAGGAGCATCAATTGTTGATGGTTGGTGAAACCACTAGTTTCAAGAAGGGCAAGGGCAAAAAGGGATACTTCATGAAACGGCAAATCAGCTGCTGCTCTAGTGAAGAAACCCAAAGTTGAACCCAAGCCCGAGACTAAGTGCTTCTGTAATAAGGGGAACAGTCACTGAAGGAGAACCACCCTAGATACTTGGTAGATGAGAAGGCTGGCAAGGTCGATAGAAGTATATTGGATATGCATTATAATGTGTACTTTACTAGTACTCCTAGTAGCACCAGGGTATTAGAAACCGGTTCTGTTGCTAAGTGTTAGTAAGTCGAAACAAAAGGCTACGGAATAAACGGAGACTAGCTAAAAGGTGAGATGACGATATGTGTTGGAAGTATTTCCAAGGTTGATCAAATATCGTACACTCCCTCTACCATCGAGATTGGTATTAAAACCTAAATAATTGCTATTTGGTGTTTGCATTGAGCATAGACATGATTGGATTATGTCTATCGCGATACGGTTATTCATTTAAGGAGAATAATGGTTACTCTGTTTATTTGAATAATACCATCCCGATCGTAGTGATACACATTTTCATGCCAAAGGTATAAGATAGTAATGATAGTACCACACAAATGTGGCACTGCAATTTGAGTCATATTGGTATAAAACGCATGAAGAAGCTCCATGTTGATGGATCTTTGGACTCACTCATTTTTGAAAGGATTGAGACATGCGAACCATGTTTGTTGGTAGATATGCATGAAGAAACTCTATACAGATGGATCATTTGGACTCACTTGATTTCGAATCACTTGAGACATGCAAATCATACCACATGGGCAAGATGACTGAAAAGCCTCATTTTCAGTAAGATGGAACAAGAAAGCAACTCGTTGGAAGTAATACATTTTGATGTGTGCAGTCCAATGAGTGCTGAGGCACGCAGTGGATATCGTTATATACTTCACAGATGATTTAAGTAGATACTGAGTATATTTACTTGATGAAACACAAGTCTGAATTATTGAATGGTTCAAGTAATTTCAGAGTGAAGTTGAAGATCTTCGTGACAAGAGGATAAAATGTCTATGATATGATCATAGAAATGAATATCTGAGTTACGAGTTTGGCACACAATTAAGACACTGTGGAAATTGTTTCACAACTAATACCGCCTGGAACACCATAGTGTGATGGTGTGTCCGAACATCATAGTTGCACCCTATTGGATATGGTGCGTACCATGATGTCTCTTATCGAATTACCACTATCATTCATGGGTTAGGCATTAGAGACAACCGCACTCACTTTAATAGGGCACCACGTAATTCCGTTGAGACGAAACCGTTTGAACTATGGTTTGGAGAAACCTGAGTTTTCGTTTCTTAAAAGTTTGGGGCTGCGACGCTTATGTGGAAAAGTTTCAGGTTGATAAGCTCGAACCCAAAGCGGATAAAATGCATCTTCATAGGACACCCAAAATAGTTGGGTATACCTCCTAATTCAGATCCGAAAGGAATAGGGATTGTTTCTGGAATCGGGTCCTTTCTCGAGGAAAGGTTTCTCTCGAAAGAATTGAGTGGGAGGATGGTGGAGACTTGATGAGGTTATTGAACCGTCTCTTCAACTAGTGTGTGGTAGGGCACAGGGAGTTGTTCCTGTGGCACCTACACCAATTTAAGTGGAAGATTATGATATTGATCATGAAACTTCAGATCAAGTCACCACCAAACCTCGTGGGATGACAAGGATGCGTACTACTTCAGAGTGGTACGTAATCCTGTCTTGGAAGTTATGTTGCTAGACAACAATGAACCTACGAGCTATGGAGAAGCGATGGTGGGCCCGGATTCCGATAAATGGCTCGAGGCCATAAAATCCGAGAGAGGATCCATGTATGAAAACAAAGTGTAGACTTTGGCAGAACGGCTCGATGGTCGTAAGGCTGTTGAGTACAGATGGATTTTAAAAGGAAGACGGACAATGATGGTAAATGTCACCATTAAGAAAGCTCGACTTGTCATTTAGATGTTTCCCGACAAGTTCAAGGAGTTGACTACGGTGAGACTTTCTCACTCGTAGCGATGCTAAGAGTCTGTTGGAATTATATTAGTAGTCACTGCATTTTTTATGAAATCTTGCAGATTGGATGTCAAAAACTATTGTTTCCTCACGATTTTCTTGAGGAAAGGTTGTATGTGATACAACCAGAAGGTTTTAACAATCTTGAAAGATGCTAACAAGTATGCAAAGCTCTATCAATCCTTCTAAGGACTGGAGTAAGCATCTCGGAGTTGGAATATACGCTTTGATGATGATCAAAGATTTTGGGTTTATACAAAGTTTATGAGAAACTTGTATTTCCAAAGAAGTGAGTGGGAGCACTATAGAATTTCCGATGAGTATATGTTGTTAACATATTGTTGATCGGAAATGATGTAGAATTTCTGGAAAGCATGCAGAGTTATTTGAAAAGTGTTTTTCAATGGAAAACCTGGATTAGGCTACTTGAGTATTGAGCATTAAGATCTATAAGGATAGATCAAAACGCTTAATAGTACTTTCAAATGAATACATACCGTGACAAGATTTTGAAGGAGTTCAAAATGGATCGGCAAAGAAGGAGTTCTTGGCTGTGTTATAAGGTGTGAACATTGAGTAAGACTCGAAACCTGACCGCGGCAGAATAGAGAGAAAGGACGAAGGTCGTCCCCTATGCTTTAGACGTAGGCTCTACAGTATGCTATGTTGTGTACCGCACCTGAAGTGTGCCTTGCCATGAGTTAGTCAAGGGGTACAAGAGTGATCCAAGAATGGATCACAGGACAGCGGTCAAAGTTATCCTTAGTAACTAGTGGACTAAGGAATTTTCTCGATTATGGAGGTGGTAAAAGAGTTCGTCGCAAAGGGTTACACCGATGCAAAATTTGACACTAATCCAGATTATTCTGAGTAGTAAACTGGATTCGTATAGAAGAACAGTTATTCGGAATAGCTCCAAATAGAACGTGGTAGCTGCATCTGGGAGATGACATAGAGATTTGTAAAGCACACAGGGATCTGAAAGATTCAGACCCATTAACTATAACATCTCTCACAAGCATAACATGATCAAACCCAGAACTCATCGAGTGTTAATCACATGGTAATGTGAACTAGATTATTGACTCTAGTAAACTCTTTGGGTGTTAGTCACATGGTGATGTGACCTTCAGTGTTAATCACATAGTGATGTGAACTGGATTATTGACTCTAGTGAAAGTGGGAGACTGTTGGAAATATGCCCTAGAGGCAATAATAAATTAGTTATTATTATATTTCCTTGTTCACGATAATCGTTTATTATCCATGCTAGAATTGTATTGATAGGAAACTCAGATACATGTGTGGATACATAGACAACACCATGTCCCTAGTAAGCCTCTAGTTGGCTAGCTCGTTGATCAATAGATGGTTACGGTTTCCTGACCATGGACATTGGATGTCATTGATAACGGGATCACATCATTAGAAGAATGATGTGATGGACAAGACCCAATCCTAAGCATAGCACAAGATCGTGTAGTTCGCATGCTAAAGCTTTTCTAATGTCAAGTATCATTTCCTTAGACCATGAGATTGTGCAACTCCCGGATACCGTAGGAATACTTTGGGTGTGCCAAACGTCACAACGTAACTGGGTGGCTATAAAGGTGCACTACAGGTATCTCCAAAAGTGTCTGTTGGGTTGGCACGAATCGAGACTGGGATTTGTCACTCCGTGTGACGGAGAGGTATCTCTGGGCCCACTCGGTAGGACATCATCATAATGTGCACAATGTGATCAAGGAGTTGATCACAGGATGATGTGTTATGAAACGAGTAAAAGAGACTTGCCAGTAACGAGATTGAACAAGGTATCGGGATACCGACGATCGAATCTAGGGCAAGTACAATACCGCTAGACAAAGGGAATTGTATACGGGATTGATCGAATCCTCGACATCGTGGTTCATCCGATGAGATCATCGTGGAGCATGTGGGAGCCAACATGGGTATCCAGATCCCGCTGTTGGTTATTGACCGGAGAACGTCTCGGTCATGTTTGCATGGTTCCCGAACCCGTAGGGTCTACACACTTAAGGTTCGATGACGCTAGGGTTATAAGGAATAGATATACGTGGTTACCGAATGTTGTTCGGAGTCCCGGATGAGATCCCGGATGTCACGAGGAGTTCCGGAATGGTCCGGAGGTAAAGATTTATATATGGGAAGTCCTGTTTTGGTCACCGGAAAAGTTTCGGGTTTTATCGGTAACGTACCGGGACCACCGGGAGGGTCCCGGGGGTCCACCAAGTGGGGCCACAAGCCCCGGAGGGCTGCATGGGCCAAGTGTGGGAGGGGACCAGCCCCAGGTGGGCTGGTGCGCCCCCCCACAAGGGCCCAAGGCGCCTAAGGGGAGGAAGGGGGCAAACCCTAAGGGCAGATGGGCCTTAGGGCCCAGGCCTGGTGCGCCTCCCTCTCCCCCTCCACTTGGTCGCCACCCTAGATGGGATTGGGGCTGGCCGCCGCCCCTAGGGTGGAACCCTAGGTGGGGCGCACCCCTTCCTCTCCCCTATATATTCTTGAGGACTTGGGGCTGCCAACAGATGAGTTTCTGACCCCTCCCTGGCGCAGCCCTACCTCTCTTTCTCCTCATATCTCGCGGTGCTTGGCGAAGCCCTGCTGGATCACCACGCTCCTCCACTACCACCACGCCGTTGTGCTGCTGCTGGATGGAGTCTTCCTCAACATCTCCCTCTCTCCTTGCTGGATCAAGGCATGGGAGACGTCATCGGGCTGTACGTGTGTTGAACGCGAAGGTGCCGTCCGTTCGGCACTAGGATCTCCGGTGATTTGGATCACGACAAGTACGACTCCTTCAACCCCGTTCTCTTGAACGCTTCCGCTTAGCGATCTACAAGGGTATGTAGATGCACTCTCCTTCCCCTCGTTGCTGGTTTCTCCATAGATAGATCTTGGTGACACGTAGGAAAATTTTGAATTTCTGCTATGTTCCCCAACAGGGTCTATATATCAAGTGGGCGGAGCCGAAGTGTGGCGTATCGCCGGGACCGGATATCTATCCGGAACCCCAAACAAGGCATTCGAGGACTGGCCTTCGGAATGGTTTTATATAGATGATGTCCCGCTGCCGGATCCTATCCGGGTTGGTCTCCCCGAATTCAAAAGTGCTCCCTTAAAGAAACGCCTAAGCTGGCGTCCGCGGAGCTCTCAGAGATAAGGCGACAGGGATGTCCTTCACCTGATGGGTCGGATAAGACTATTGGCTCATTCCGGACTAACCATGATTCGAGTCATGGCCGCATGCATTATGCGGGGGGTGCAGCCGCTTCAATATAGAGGCCACCCCATGTGGGATTTTAACGGGGAGGATGACGCCACCCGTTACGGTCATAAGGGGCCAGCCTCAGCTGCCGCTCTAGTAAAGATCTTATCCTCTTTGTACAAGGGAGAAGAGGAGGAATTCCTCCGCGTCAACCCATAGGGCGGATTTACTATGTATAACCCTCCGAGTTGGGTAAGTGGACAATTGTGCTTACCATGATTAAATATGTAGTCTAACGATTTCAACGCAGGAACTGTTGGGGAACGTAGTAATTTCAAAAAATTTCCTACGCACACGCAAGATCATGTGATGCATAGCAACGATGGGAGAGTGTGATCTACATACCATGTAGATCGACAACGGAAGCGTTTGGTTGATGTAGTCGTACGTCTCCACGATTCGACCGGTCCAAGCACCGTTACTCCGGCACCTCTGAGTTCTTGGCACATGTTCAGCTCGATGACGATCCCCGGGCTCCGATCCAGCAAAGTGTCGGGGAGGAGTTCCGTCAGCATGACGGCGTGGTGATGATCTTGATGTTCTACCGTCGCAGGGCTTCGCCTAAGCACCGCTGCAATATGACCAAGGTGGAATATGGTGGAGGGGGGCACCGCACATGGCTAAGGAACGATCACGAAGATCAACTTGTGTTCATGGGGTGCCCCTTGCCTCAGTATATAAAGGATGGAGGAGGAGGAGGCCGCCAAGGCACTTGGTGCGGCCAGGATGTGGAGTCCTACTAGGACTCCAAGTCCTAGTAGGAGTCCATCAAGAGGGGAGGAAGGGAGAAGGAAGTGGAGGAGAAGGAAAGGTGGCCGGCCCCCTTTTCCCTAGTCCAATTCCGATTAGAGGGGAGGGGGGCGCAGCAGCCCCTTGGCCCTTTCTCCTCTTCCCACTAAAGCCCATCAAGGCCCATTGCTTCTCCCGTAACTACCCGGTACTCCGAAAAATACCCAAATCACTCGGAACCTTTCCGATGTCCGAATATAGTCGTCCAATATATCGATCTTTACGTCTCGACCATTTCGAGACTCCTCGTCATGTCCCTGATCTCATCCGGGACTCCGAACTCCTTCGGTACATCAAAACTCATAAACTCATAATATAATTGTCATCGAAACCTTAAGCGTGCGGACCCTACGGTTCGAGAACAATGTAGAAATGACCGAGACACGTCTCCGGTCAATAACCAATAGCAGGACCTGGATGCCCATATTGGCTCCTACATATTCTACGAAGATCTTTATCGGTCAGACCGCATAACAACATACGTTGTTCCCTTTGTCATCGGTATGTTACTTGCCCGAGATTCGATCGTCGGTATCCAATACCTAGTTCAATCTCGTTACCGGCAAGTCTCTTTACTCGTTCTGTAATACATCATCCCGCAACTAACTCATTAGTTGCAATGCTTGCAAGGCTTAAGTGATGTGCATTACCGAGAGGGCCCAGAGATACCTCTCCGACAATCGGAGTGACAAATCCTAATCTCGAAATACGCCAACCCAACATGTACCTTTGGAGACACCTGTAGAGCTCCTTTATAATCACCCAGTTACGTTGTGACATTTGGTAGCACACAAAGTGTTCCTCCGGCACACGGGAGTTACATAATCTCATAGTCATAGGAACATGTATAAGTCATGAAGAAAGCAATAGCAACATACTAAACAATCGGGTGCTAAGCTAATGGAATGGGTCATGTCAATCAGATCATTCAACTAATGATGTGATCCCGTTAATCAAATAACAACTCTTTGTCCATGGTTAGGAAACATAACCATCTTTGATTAACGAGCTAGTCAAGTAGAGGCATACTAGTGACACTCTATTTGTCTATGTATTCACGCATGTATTATGTTTCCAGTTAATATAATTCTAGCATGAATAATAAACATTTATCATGATATAAGGAAATAAATAATAACTTTATTATTGCCTCTAGGGCATATTTCCTTCAGTCTCCCACTTGCACTAGAGTCAATAATCTAGATCACATCGCCATGTGATTTAACATCAATAGTTCACATCTTTATGTGATTGGTTCACATCTCCACGTGACTAACACCCAAAGGGTTTACTAGATTCAATAATCTAGTTCACATCGCTATGTGATTAAGACCCAAAAAGTGATCATGTTTTGCTTGTGAGAGAAGTTTAGTCAACGGGTCTGCCACATTCAGATCCGCATGTATTTTGCAAATTTCTATGTCAACAATGCTCTGCATGGAGCTACTTCTAGCTAATTGCTCCCATTTTCAATATGTATCCAGATTGAGACTTAGAGTCATATGGATCAGTGTCAAAGCTTGCATCGACGTAACTTTTTACGACAAACCTTTTTGTCACCTACATAATTGAGAAATATTTCCTTATTCCACTAAGGATAATTTTGACCGCTGTCCAGTGATCTACTCTTAGATCACTATTGTACTCCCTTGCTTAACACAGTGTAGGGTATACAATAGATCTGGTACACAGCATGGCATACTTTATAGAACCTATGGCTGAGGCATAGGGAATGACTTTCATTCTATTTCTATCTTCTGCCGTGGTCGGGCTTTGAGTCTTACTCAATTTCACACCTTGCAACACAGGCAAGAACTCTTTCTTTGACTGTTCCATTTTGAACTACTTCAAAATCTTGTCAAGGTATGTACTCATTAAAAAACTTATCAAGCGTCTTGATCTATCTCTATAGATCTTGATGCTCAATATGTAAGCAGCTTTACCGAGGTCTTTCTTTGAAAAACTCCTTTCAAATATTCCTTTATGCTTTCCAGAAAATTATACATTATTTCCGATCAACAATATGTTGTTCACATATACTTATCAGAAATGTTGTAGTGCTCCCACTCACTTTCTTGTAAATACAGGCTTCACCGCAAGTCTGTATAAAACTATATGCTTTGATCAACTTATCAAAGCGTATATTCCAACTCCGAGATTCTTGCACCAGTCCATAGATGGATTGCTGGAGCTTGCATATTTAGTTAACACCTTTAGGATCGACAAAACCTTCTAGTTGCATCGTATACAACTCTTCTTTGGTAAATCCATTAAGGAATGCAGTTTTGTTTATCCATTTGCCAGATTTCATAAAATGCGGCAATTGCTAACATGATTCGGACAGACTTAAGCATAGATACGAGTGAGAAAATCTCATCGTAGTCAACACCTTGAACTTTGTCGAAAACCTTTTGCGACAATTCTAGCTTTGTAGATAGTAACACTACTATCAGCGTCCGTCTTCCTCTTGAAGATCCATTTATTTTCTATGACTTGCCGATCATCGGGCAAGTCAACCAGAGTCCATACTTTGTTCTCATACATGGATCATATCTCAGATTTCATGGCCTCAAACCATTTTGCGGAATCTGGGCTCATCATCGCTTCCTCATAGTTCGCAAGTTCGTCATGGTCTAGTAACATGACTTCCAGAACAGGATTACCGTACCACTCTGGTGCGGATCTCACTCTGGTTTACCTACGAGATTTGGTAGTAACTTGATCTGAAGTTACATGATCATCATCATTAGCTTCCTCACTAATTGGTGTAGTAGTCACAGGAACAGATTTCTGTGATGAACTACTTTCCAATAAGGGAGCAGGTACAGTTACCTCATCAAGTTCTACTTTCCTCCCACTCACTTCTTTCGAGAGAAACTCCTTCTCTAGAAAAACTCCGAATTTAGCAACAAAAGTCTTGCCTTCGGATTTGTGATAGAAGGTGTACCCAACAGTCTCCTTTGGGTATCCTATGAAGACATATTTCTCCGATTTGGGTTTGAGCTTATTAGGATGAAACTTTTTCATATAAGCATCGCAACCCCAAACTTTAAGAAACGACAACTTTGGTTTCTTGCCAAACCATAGTTCATACAGTGTCGTCTCAACAGATTTAGATGGTGCCCTTTTAACGTGAATGCAGCTGTCTCTAATGCATAACCCCAAAATGATAGTGGTAGATCGGTAAGAGACATCATAGATCGCACCATATCTAATAAAGTACGGTTATGACGTTCGGACACACCATTACATTGTGGTGTTCCAGGTGGCGTGAGTAGTGAAACTATTTCACATTGTTTTAAACCGAAGGCCAAACTCGTAACTCAAACACTCTTCTCTACGATCAGATCGTAGAAACTTTATTTTCTTGTTACGATGATTTTTCACTTCACTCTGAAATTCTTTGAACTTTTCAAATGTTTCAGACTTATGTTTCATCAAGTAGATATACTCATATCTGCTCAAATCATCTGTGAAGATCAGAAAATAATGATACTTGTCGCGAGCCTCAATATTTATCGGACCACATACATCAGTATGTATGATTTCCAACAAATCTGTTGCTCGCTCCATTGTTCCGAAGAACAGAGTCTTAGTCATCTTGCCCATGAGGCATGGTTCGCAAGCATCAACTGATTCATAATCAAGTGATTCCAAAAGCCCATCAGCATGGAGTTTCTTCATGCGCTTTACACCAATATGACCTAAACGGTAGTGCCACAAATAAGTTGCACTATCATTATTAACTTTGCATCTTTTTGTTTCAATATTATGATTATGTGTATCACTACGATCGAGATCCAATGAACTATTTTCATTGGGTGTGTAACCATATAAGGTTTTATTCATGTAAACAGAACAACAATTTATTCTCTTACTTAAATGAATAACCGTATTACAATAAACATGATCAAATCATATTCATGCTTAACGCAAACACCAAATAACACTTATTCAGGTTCAACACTAATCCCGAAAGTATAGGGAGTGTGCGATGATGATCATATCAATCTTGGAACCACTTCCAACACACATCGTCACTTCACCCTTAACTAGTCTCTGTTTATTCTGCAACTCCCGTTTCGAGTTACTAATCTTAGCAACTGAACTAGTATCAAATACTGAGGGGTTGCTATAAACACTAGTGAAGTACACATCAATAACATGTATATCAAATATACTTATGTTCACTTTGCCATCCTTCTTATCCGCCAAATACTTGGGGCAGTTCCGCTTCCAGTGACCAGTCCCTTTGTAGTAGAAACACTTAGTCTCAGGCTTAGGACCAGACTTGGGCTTCTTCACTTGAGCAGCAACTTGCTTGCTGTTCTTCTTGAAGTTCCCCTTCTTCCCTCTGCCCTTTTCTTGAAACTAGTGGTCTTGTCTACCATCAACACTTGATGTTTTTCTCGATTTCTACCTTCGTCAATTTCCGCATTACGAAGAGCTTGGGAATCGTTTCCGTTATCCCTTGCATATCATAGTTCATCACGAAGTTCTACTAACTTGGTGATGGTGACTAGAGAATTCTATCAATCACTATCTTATCTGGAAGATTAACTCCCACTTGATTCAAGCGATTGTAGTACTCAGACAATCTGAGCATATGCTCACTAGTTGAGCGATTCTCCTCCATCTTTTAGCTATAGAACTTGTTGGAGACTTCATATCTCCCAACTCGGGTATTTGCTTGAAATATTAACTTCAACTCCTGGAACATCTCATATGCTCCATGACGTTCAAAACGTCTTTGAAGTCCCGATTCTAAGCCATTAAGCATGGTGCACTGAACTATCAAGTAGTCATCATATTGAGCTAGCCAAACGTTCATAACGTCTGCATCTTCTCCTGCAATAGGTCCGTCACCTAGCGGTGCATCAAGGACATAATTCTTCTGTGCAGCAATGAGGATAAACCTCATATCACGGATCCAATCCGCATCATTGCTACTAACATCTTTCAACACAATTTTCTCTAGGAACATATCAAAATAAACACAGGGAAACAACAACGCGAGCTATTGATCTACAACATAATTTGCAAAATACTACCAGGACTAAGTTCATGATAAATTTAAGTTCAATTAATCATATTACTTAAGAACTCCCACTTAGATAGACATCCCTCTAATCCTCTAAGTGATTACGTGATCCAAATCAACTAAACCATGTCCGATCATCGCGTGAGATGGAGTAGTTTCATTGGTGAACATCACTATGTTGATCATATCTACTATATGATTCACGCTCGACCTTTCGGTCTCCGTGTTCCGAGGCCATATCTGTATATGCTTGGCTCATCAAGTATAACCTGAGTATTCCGCGTGTGCAACTGTTTTGCACCCGTTGTATTTGAACGTAGAGCCTATCACACCCGATCATCACCTGGTGTCTGGGCACGACAAACTTTGGCAACGGTGCATACTCAGGGAGAACACTTCTTGATAATTTAGTGAGAGATCATCTTATAATGCTACCGTCAATAAAAGCAAGATAAGATGTATAAAAGATAAACATCATACGCAATCAAAATATGTGACATGATATGGCCATCATCATCTTGCGCCTTTGATTTCCATCTCCAAAGTACTGTTATGATCTCTATCGTCACCGGCATGACACCATGATCTCCATCATCTTGATCTATATCAATGTGTCGTCACGTGGTCGTCTCGCCAACAATTGCTCTTGCAACTATTGCTATCGCATAGCAATAAAGTAAAGCAGTTATTGGGCGCTTGCATCTTATGCAATAAAGAGACAACCATAAGGATTTTGCCAGTTGCCGATAACTTCAACAAAACATGATCATCTCATACAACAACTTATATCTCATCACGTCTTGACCATATCACATCACAACATGCCCTGCAAAAACAAGTTAGACGTCCTCTACTTTGTTGATGCAAGTTTTACGTGGCTGCTACGGGCTTAAGCAAGAACCAATCTTACCTACGCATCAAAACCACAACGATAGTTTGTCAAGTTGGTGTTGTTTTAGCCTTCGCAAGGACTAGGCGTAGCCACACTCGGTTCAACTAAAGTTGGAGAAACTGTCACCCGCTAGCCACCTTTGTGCAAAGCACGTCGGGAGAACCGGTCTCGCGTAAGCGTACGCGTAATGTCGGTCCGGGCCGCTTCATCCAACAATACCGCCGAACCAAAGTATGACATGCTGGTAAGCAGTATGACTTATATCGCCCACAACTCACTTGTGTTCTACTCGTGCATATAACATCAACACATAAAACCTAGGCTCTGATACCACTGTTGGGGAACGTAGTAATTTCAAAAAAAATCCTACGCACACGCAAGATCATGTGATGCATAGCAACGAGGGGAGAGTGTGATCTACGTACCATGTAGATCGACAACGGAAGCGTTTGGTTGATGTAGTCGTACGTCTCCACAGTTCGACCGATCCAAGCACCGTTACTCCAGCACCTCCGAGTTCTTGGCACACGTTCAGCTCGATGACGATCCCCGGGCTCCGATCCAGCAAAGCGTCGGGGAGGAGTTCCGTCAGCACGACGTGGTGACGATCTTGATGTTCTACCGTGCAGGACTTTGCCTAAGCACCGCTACAATATGACCGAGGTGGAATATGGTGGAGGGGGGCACCGCACACGGCTAAGGAACGATCACGAAGATCAACTTGTGTTCATGGGGTGCCCCTTGCCTCAGTATATAAAGGATGGAGGAGGAGGAGGCCGGCCAAGGCACTTGGTGCGGCCAGGATGTGGAGTCCTACTAGGACTCCAAGTCCTAGTAGGAGTCCATCAAGAGGGGAGGAAGGGAGAAGGAAGTGGGGGAGAAGGAAAGGTGGCCGGCCCCCTTTTCCCTAGTCCAATTCGGACTAGAGGGGAGGGGGGCGCAGCAGCCCCTTGTCCCTTTCTCCTCTTCCCACTAAAGCCCATCAAGGCCCATTGCTTCTCCCGTAACTACCCGGTACTCCGAAAAATACCCGAATCACTCGGAACCTTTCCGATGTCCGAATATAGTCGTCCAATATATCGATCTTTACGTCTCGACCATTTCGAGACTCCTCGTCATGTCCCCGATCTCATCCGGGACTCCGAACTCCTTCGGTACATCAAAACTCATAAACTCATAATATAACTGTCATCGAAACCTTAAGCGTGCGGACCCTACGGTTCGAGAACAATGTAGACATGACCGAGACACGTCTCCGGTCAATAACCAATAGCGGGACCTGGATGCCCATATTGGCTCCTACATATTCTACGAAGATCTTTATCGGTCAGACCGCATAACAACATACGTTGTTCCCTTTGTCATCGGTATGTTACTTGCCCGAGATTCGATCATCGGTATCCAATACCTAGTTCAATCTCGTTACCGGCAAGTCTCTTTACTCGTTCTGTAATACATCATCCCGCAACTAACTCATTAGTTGAAATGCTTGCAAGGCTTAAGTGATGTGCATTATCGAGAGGGCCCAGAGATACCTCTCCGGAGTGACAAATCCTAATCTCGAAATACGCCAACCCAACATGTACCTTTGGAGACACCTGTAGAGCTCCTTTATAATCACCCAGTTACGTTGTGACGTTTGGTAGCACACAAAGTGTTCCTCCGGCACACGGGAGTTACATAATCTCATAGTCATAGGAGCATGTATAAGTCATGAAGAAAGCAATAGCAACATACTAAACGATCGGGTGCTAAGCTAATGGAATGGGTCATGTCAATCAGATCATTCAACTAATGATGTGATCCCGTTAATCAAATAACAACTCTTTGTCCATGGTTAGGAAACATAACCATCTTTGATTAACGAGCTAGTCAAGTAGAGGCATACTAGTGACACTCTGTTTGTCTATGTATTCACACATGTATTATGTTTCCGGTTAATACAATTCTAGCATGAATAATAAACATTTATCATAATATAAGGAAATAAATAATAACTTTATTATTGCCTCTAGGGCATATTTCCTTCAGGAACTGCGTCAGGAAGTAAAGGATATAAACAGCCATCCCCACAGCCCGAGGATCCAGAACGGTCCCTCGATCCGGACTCCGAAGAGGATCCGGACATATCGGTGGAGCTGATTGACGGGGTGTTTCATCAGCTAAGCAAGGACAATACCTTGGTGGCCATTACGACTGATTACCCAGGGTTAATCCCGGCCTCCCAGGTAACAGAGAGCGGAGTCTCATCCCCTTGAGAAGGAATCCATTCTCACGCATTTCAGTTTTTCTGACAACGACCGTGTTTTGCAGGGGAGGTTTCCGAGGCGGGAGGCCGAACCTGCGGTGGCTAGCCAACGAGGGGCCGCAGGGCCCCGTGGGGTAAAAAGGAATGTAGTCCGGACTGAGACGCCGGCGCAAAGGTATAGCACACCCTCTTTTTCCCTGGTGTTATTCCTTCAGAGCATATTAACGTTCGTGCTATCTTCAGGACGAAGAGACCTCGCCGGACTATATCCGGAGAGGTTGCCAATCGCGCCTCCACCAGCCAGGTTCCAACGCCTGGCCCAGAAGCGAAAGCGAACACAAGGCGCGCACCGGACACTCCTCCGACAGAGGATGCGGACAGGCTGTCTGCCACCAATTCTGAGGTGGAGAGTGCCATGAACCACAGGTGTCGCCGGACAGTTCTTCGCGACGCTTGTTTCTCCCAAGAGGCATTAGATGTCTTCAATTCGGGAGGCTCAAAATGGTTTAGCCAGAGCCACGGAGCAATATGTAAAAGACATACGAGTAAGAAAATTTTGGTAAATATATATATACCAGTAGCCCCCAAGACTTGAAACAGTTAGAGTAACTGATTTAAGGATCATTTGTTATGCAGGTTCTTACAGAGAAGAATACCGTACTGTCCCAGGAGCTGGAAGAGTGCAAAGCCCAACTGGAGGCCGCACTAGCCGCGGCAGGGGAGCCCAAAGAGACCCCCTCTGGTAAGATACACTTCGAAAGATTAGTATTTTGCGAAGTGCGGCGTGGGTGTAAATCTGACAAATCATATTGCAGGGGAGCCCAAAGAGACCCCCTCTGGATCCGGAGAGGCAACAACTCTTACGCCGGCTAAAGGCCGGTGAGAGTATGCTGACAAGGGTGAGGCGGGAGAAGAATGATATTCAGGATGCCAACACCAAGCTGGACGTTGAACTTAAAGATGTTCGTGGCCAGCTATCGGACTCTACTAAGGAGAATCAACGGCTTCGACACGGCATATTTAGTAAGTGCTTAAGCGAATCTTTGAAAGAAAAGAGTTCGGCGAGGAAGTCGACTAATAGAGTAATGTCTGTAGGTATGCTAACGGGTCGTCCCGCAGAGGAGATGCCCGATTCTACGGGTAACCTTCTTCCCGAGCTCTTGCAACTGCACGAGCGAGTTCGGCAGGCGATGCGAGGCGTTGCCCAAGCCTTATGGCCTTCCCACTCCATGCCCGAGGGCCTTGGAGAGCTTTCGGAGAAGCTTAAGGGAGCTCGGCGGCGCTTCCGGTTGTGGAAGATATCGGCCTGCCGACAAGGCGCTAGGGAGGCCTGGGCCATGGTGAAGACGCGGTACATGAAGTTTGACCCAAACCACATGGCCAAGGTCGGACCTATGGGGCCTGACGGGAAGGAGATCCCTGTAAGCTTAGTGTAGGGCCAAGTAGAATTGGCCGCAAAGTATTCCCAGCAGGACTGTAAGTTAGACAGCCTGCTAGATGGTATTGAAGAGGAATACAATCAGTCAGAGTGACTATGTAATTTTTAATTGACATGTGTAATGCCTTCTAGCCGGATTGTAGATCGTTTGTCGTTGCCGACCTTTTCGCTTCAACATCAAGACCTGACGGTCCGGAGTGTGTCTGAATACCCTACCGGTTATGTAAGAACCAAGGTATGCATGGAGACCAGGCGTAGGGGTCATTAGTGCTTTATCAGACAAGTTCCCAACTAGTTATGTTATATTACATGGTTAGTAAGAAACATCTTCCAGAGAGAATAGTTCCGTTAGGGGTTCCTTTCTCTGGGAGGCATGCCCTAAAGTGCATGTCCGGACTGCAAACGCAGGAAAATCATCTGGGGGCATATATATAAATAAGTAAAATAGGTCATATTTTAGTTCACCGACCGAATATTCCCTTAAGAACGCTAGCTTTCGGCTTCACCCAGTCTGAGGTACACATCCGGCTGATCCGGCAGTAACAATCGCAGAGGTGCTCCCTTTACCACCTAGCCGAACAATCGGGAACGTAGGGGTAAGCACAGGAGCCAGGCAACCCAGCTTGGCCAAAACTTAAGTCATATCGATGCATATAATGGTGAAGAAAAGGTACATGCGGAAGTTTGACACATGTGGTGGGCGTGAAGCCCGTATAAATAAGCTTCTGTTAAAGAAGCCCCCAGGTTTAATGAGCGCGAGTAGCACGTCACTTAAGGAGCCTTTAAGGGCTATAAAAGAAAAGAGGGGAAGGAGAGAAATGTAAGACAGAAAATGTAAAAAATGGACAGATGAAGGAGACAAACACAGAGTTCGGCGCTAGGCATAGAATCTTCAGAGATGGGCTGTGTTCCATGGGTTCGGCTCGAGTCGGTCATCCGACGCATCTCGCAGGCGGTATGCTCCACCGGTCAGGACTTGGTCGATTATGAAGGGACCTTCCCACTTGGGCTTCAGCTTGTCCTTTTTATTGTCCGGCAGGCGTAGAACTAATTCGCCAACGTTGTAGTTTTTGGCCCGCACTTCTCTGCTTTGATATCTTCGAGCCTGGTGTTGATAGAATGCGGAACGGGCTTTTGCCATGTCGCGCTCCTCCTCTAAGGCGTCTAAACTGTCCCGCCGATCGAGCTCGGCTTCCCTTTCTTCATACATGTGCACTCGAGGTGAGTCATGAATTATGTCGCAGGGCAAGACTGCCTCTGCGCCGTACACCATAAAAATGGTGTGTATCCGGTGGTGCGATTCGACGTGGTCCGCAGCCCCCAGAGTACGGAGTTGAGCTCCTCTACCCAGTGCGTGTTAGATTCCTTGAGGGACCGCACTAATCTGGGTTTGATGCCGCTCATGATGAGACCATTTGCACGTCCGACCTGACCGTTAGTTTGTGGGTGATAGACGGAAGCATAATCGAGCTTGATGCCCATGTTTTTGCACCAGAGTTTTACCTCATCGGTCATAAAGTTCATGTCGTTATCGGTGATGATGCTATGGGGGACGCCATAACGGTGTACGACCCCGGATATAAAGTCTATCACAGGTTTGGATTCAGCCGTCTTAACAGGCTTGGCTTCTATCCATTTGGTGAACTTATCCACCATGACCAGTAAGTTTTTTTTCTTGTGGGTTCCGCCTTTAAGGGGTCCCACCATGTCAAGCCCCCAGATCGCGAAAGGCCAAGTGATGGGGATAGTTTTCAGGGTGGTGGGTGGTATATGGCTTTGGTTTGCAAAAAGCTGGCAACCGATGCATCGTTGGACCAAGTCCTGAGCGTCCGCTCGGGCCGTCGGCCAATAAAAGCCTGTACAGAAAGCCTTGCTTACAAGGGACCGGGCTGCGGCATGATGACCACCGAGTCCGGCATGAATTTCAGCCAGCAGGCTCCGCTCTTCCTCTTCAGAGATGCACCTTTGAACGACTCCGGTAGTGCTTTTCTTATAAAGTTCTCCCTCATGGACTTTATAGGCTTTAGATCGCCGCACTATACAGCGTGCCTCGTTTTGGTCCTCTGGGAGTTCCTGCCTAGTAAGGTAGGCTAGGAATGGTTCTGTCCATGGGGCGATAACGACCATTAGTACGTGGGCTGAGGTTGTGATTTCATTGGCAGAGCCTCCGATTATGTCAGATTGTTCGGCGTCGGACAGTGCGGTTGGGTCCGGGCTAATATTGCCATGTTCCCCTTCCCATACTACGGATGGCTTGAACAGCCTTTCCAGGAAGATGTTGGGGGGACCGCATCGCGTTTTGCGCCGATGGTGCCAGGACGTCTGCCGCCTGATTGTTTTCTCGGGCTATATGGTGAAATTCGAGCCCCTCAAACCGAGCTGACATTTTGAGGACGGCGTTGCGGTAAGCTGCCATTTTTGGATCCTTGGCATCGAAGTCTCCATTTATTTGGGATATCGCGAGGTTCGAATCCCCGCGCACCTCTAGGCGTTGAATGCCCATGGATACTGCCATCCGGAGACCATGTAAAAGGGCCTCATATTCGGCTGCATTGTTGGAGTCCGTGTACATAATCTGGAGTACATATTGAACTGTGTCTCCTGTGGGGGATGTCAAAATGACGCCGGCCCCTAGTCCGGCCAACATTTTGGAACCGTCAAAGTGCATGATCCAGTTTGAATATGTGCCATACTCTTTAGGGAGTTCGGCCTCCGTCCATTCTGCGACGAAGTCGGCCAAAACTTGCGACTTGATAGCTCACCGTGGCCTATAAGTTATGTCGAACGGGAGGAGCTCGATGTCCCATTTTGCATTCCGGACCATTGCATCACGGTTGTTTATAATATCGTTGAGTGGTACTTCCGATGCTACTGTGATTGAACACTCTTGAAAGTAGTGTCGTAGCTTCTGGGATGCCATGAATACCGCATATGCAATCTTTTGATAATGTGGGTACCGTGATTTGCATGGGGTGAGGACAGTGGACACATGGTAAACCGGCTTTTGAAGGGGGAATTTGTGTCCGTCCGTTTCCCGCTCGACGACGAGTACTGCGCTGACAATTTGATGGGTTGCTGCAATGTACAATAGCATTGGTTCGCCGATGTTTGGCGCGGCCAGGACAGGGTTTGTTGCCAATATGGCTTTTATTTCCTCGAGTCTGGCCATGGCGGCATCCGTCCACTCAAAGTGTTCGGTGCGCCGAAGGAGGCGGTAGAGGGGTAGCGCCTTTTCTCCCAAACGGGAGATAAAGCGTCTTAGAGCCGCCATGCATCCGGTTAATTTTTGTATTTGTTTGAGGTCCTTTGGGATATCCAATTGTGACAAAGCTCGGATCTTGGCTGGATTTGCTTCGATTCCTCTACCGGATACAATGAAGCCCAAGAGCTTTCCGGCTGGAACGCCGAAAATGCATTTTTCCGGATTTAGCTTGATGTCATATGCTCGGAGGTTGTCAAATGTAAGCCTCAAGTCATCTACTAGAGATTCAACATGTCTTGTTTTTAAGACCACATCATCCACGTATGCCTCTACTGTTTTGCCGATCTGGTTAGCCAGACATGTCTGAATCATGCGCTGATATGTTGTGCCGGCATTTTTGAGCCCGAAAGGCATTGTGTTGAAGCAGAATGGGCCATATGGGGTGAGGAATGCCGTTGCGGCTTGGTCTGACTCGGCCATCTTGATTTGATGGTAACCGGAGTATGCGTCGAGGAAGCACAACGAATCGTTTCCTGCAGTGGCGTCGATAATTTGATCGATGCGGGGGAGGGGGGAGGGATCCTTTGGGGAAGCCTTGTTAAGGTCTTTGAAGTCAACGCACAGGCGCCAGGATTTGTCCTTGTTTGGTACCATCACCAAGTTTGCTAGCCAGTCCGGATGTTTTATGTCTCTGATGAATCCGGCTTCCAATAGTTTGGCTAGCTCCTCTCCCATTGCCTGTCTCTTGGGCTCAGAGAAATGCCGAAGGGCTTGTTTGACAGGTTTGAATCCTTTTAGGATATTTAAGCTGTGTTCGGCCAGCCTGCGTGGGATTCCTGGCATGTCTGAAGGGTGCCAGGAAAAAATGTCCCAGTTCTCCCGTAGGAATTCTCGCAGTGCGGCGTCTACATCGGGGTTTAATCGTGCCCCGATGGAAGCTGTTTTATTGGGGTCCGTTGGATGGACCTAAAATTTGACTATTTCATCCGCTGGTTTAAAGGAGGTGGACTTGGATCTTTTGTCGAGTATCACATCATCCCTGTTTACCGTGGAGCGCAGCGTAGTCAGTTCCTCAGCCGCTAGGGCTTCGGACAGTGCCTCAAGGGCCAATGCGGCTGTCTTGTTTTCGGCATGGAGTGATATGTCCGGATCACTAGCGAGAGTGATGATTCCGTTCGGCCCGGGCATCTTGAGCTTCATGTACCCGTAATGGGGTATTGCTTGGAAGATTGTAAACGCTTCCCGCCCCAGCAGAGCATGGTGTCTGCTACTGAACGGGGCCACTTGGAATGTGACCTCTTCGGACCTATAATTATCCGGCGTGCCGAACACCACATCTAGTGTGATTTTTCCTGTACAGCGCGCTTCCTGACTGGGGATTATTCCTCTAAAGGTTGTGCTACTTCGCTCAATGCGGTTCCAGTCTATTTCCCTTTTTTTGAAGGGTTTCCTCATAAATGAGGTTCAATCCGCTGCCTCCGTCCATGGGTACCTTGGTGAGGCGAAAGCCGTCCACTATAGGACTGAGTACCAATGCGGCTGGTGCTCGAGCTGTTCGGAATTTAGGTTCATCACTGGCATTAAAAGTAATAGCCGTGTCACTCCATGGGTTTATGGTTGCTACTTGATAGACTTCGGCGAGGCTGCGGAGTGTTCTTTTTCGCATATTATTTGATGCGGAAGTCTCGAAGACTGTTAAGACTGTACTGGAGTCCCTGAGGTGGCTTTCTGCGTCCTCCGGAATTAGGAGATCTTCGCCCCTTTTGGCCACCTGCCAGAGTATCCAACATGCTCTAAGGCTATGAGTTGGTGTGGCGTCCTCTGTACTATGAATTTTACAGGGTCCATTAAGCCATCCCTCCAGTACGGTTCCATGCCCTGTAGAGGGTTTTGGTTTTTTGGTTTTTAACCCGGGTGTCTGATGATGATGCACCCTTTTATTTCGGACGAGGTTTCTATTCAGGGCCGGATTGTCCCAAAATTTAGTTTCGGTTTTCCGGGCGCTTTCCATCGCACAGTACTTTTGTACTATGGTCGCCAAGTCAGCAAAGCGTGTAAGATCACGACGACCTGTGGCGTTGAGGATTCCCTTGTCCGTGCAATTATTGCAGAAGATTGAGATTGCGTCTTCCTCGCGGCAGTCCTTTATCCTGTTCATAACTAGGAGGAACCTTGCCCAGTAATGATGTACTGTTTCTTCGGGCTTTTGCCTGATTTGGGATAGATCGCTTATGTTCGGGTGGGTGGGTGGAATTAAATCCGGAACTTCACCCAATCTAAGACTCAGAGGCCAAGGAGTTTCCGAACTCTGAAGTTTGGATTCTTGGATGTTGTCCAGTGAATCTAGCCCGTTTCCTGATTCTAAGTTCAGGTCTTGAGTTACATCCTCCCCTCCGTGGGTATCCGGCTTGGAGGGATCGGGAATCCGGACGTAGCTAGTCCTTAAGATAGATGAAGAGTCGCCGCATTGTGCCTCTACCACGGCAATGTGATGGGTGACTTGGGGAGAATTAATTTCTCTTAGATCGGGTTTAAGCCCAACCTGGTCATAATCCGTAGTGACCCCCAAGGCGGTGATGCGATCCAAGAGCTTGTTTACGGAAGAGAGCTCCATTGGATCTAACTGCTCAACGAGTTCCGAGCTGACATGAAGATTGCTTTTGATGACCCGAGAGGTCACCGTCGGCGCAACGGCCGAACAGGCGGTCATGAGAAAACCGCCTAGCCGGAGAGTTTGGCCGACAGCCAAGGCTCCCTTAGTAACGGCGCCGTCTTTAAAGACGGGAAGAGGCATCCTTCCTGATTGCGACGGCACAGAGGAACTCTCAATGAAAGCACCAATGTCGGTGTTAAAACCGGCGGATCTCGGGTAGGGGGTCCCGAACTGTGCGTCTAGGCCGGATGGTAACAGGAGGCAAGGAACACGATGTTTTACCCAGGTTCGGGCCCTCTTGATGGAGGTAAAACCCTACGTCCTGCTTGATTAATATTGATGATATGGATAGTACAAGAGTAGATCTACCACGAAATCAAGGAGGCTAAACCCTAGAAGCTAGCCTATGGTATGATTGTTGTATGATGAAGTTGTCCTACGGACTAAGACCCTCCGGTTTATATAGACACCGGAGAGGGTTAGGATTACACAAAGTCGGTTACAATGGTAGAAGATACAAATATCCGCATCGCCAAGCTTGCCTTCCACGCCAAGGAAAGTCCCATCCGGACACGGGACGAAGTCTTCAATCTTGTATCTTCATAGTCCTGGAGTCCGGCTGAAGGTATAGTCCGGCTACCTGGACACCCCCTAATCCAGGACTCCCTTAGTGAGGATCAAGCGGGGAGAGGGTTTGGGCGCCTAGGGTTAGAGTTGGTTGGGCCTTGGGCCTTAGGAGGAAAGGGATAGGCCGGTCTGGGGGCTGAGGGGAGTAGGGGTACTGATCTGTGTTGCTCTCTCTTCCTCCAAATTCTTTCCTTTTTTAATTTTTTTAGAATAGGAAAAACTTAGAGGAAAAGAATGAAAGGGTAGGAGTGGAATTCCCACACGTGACATATTTTCCTCGAGACAAGAAAATATAGAGGATTTAATGAAAAAGGTCAGAGAGAGTTTAGAACATACAAATTCAAATAAGTTTGAATAACACCCAAAACTATTTGAATTTGGAAGCAATTTAAATGGAGACCAAAAGAGATGAGATAAGGACTCCAGAATCTGGAAACGGAAGAGACTTAAAATGCAAGTTTGTTTGGGTTGATTCCATACGAATGGAATATTTATTATAGCCCCCTAATATTGGGAGGATATGTTATAAAGAGAATCACCATGTGAATTCCCTCAGTTTAAATAGATCAACGATCTATGCATTTATTTGGTTGAGTTGAGATGCAAAGATTAATGACTTGATGGCATGATGACATGATGCAATGCAAAAATAAAAGAGCAAGAAAAATAAACACACGGCGGCAACGAAATTACTGGAAGTCATCTGAAGCTCCGGTCTTGGGGCGTTACAACACTCCACCACTACAAGAGGATCTCGTCCCGACATCTAGGGATGGCACCGGAGGGAACGGAAGAGGAAGAGGAGAGGTAAAACTAAGTTGCTTATTTTGGCAAATGAGTGAAACCAATGAACCTTAGAGGTTGAACAACTTGAAAGAAAGAATACAACGAAGATGAGCAAAGTTGAAAACACTTCGTTAGAAAAGAGGAACAAGAACCTTACTAGAGCCTTGTAGGTTGAGACATATAAGAAAAGGGTTGCAATGGACAAGAAATACAAGCAAGCACTCCGGTAGAAACGAGATGTACAAGGAACGATAAGGATCAATTACGACAACACTCCGGTTGGAAAATGGAAGGCATAGAATATGAACTTGGCAAGATGAAAGCACTTGGATGCGACTCTGGTCAGAAAAGGAATGATAGACACAACACTCCGGTTAGAACAAGATACAGAAGGAGTAAGAATGATATAATTTAGACAGCACTCCGACTGTAAATGGAAAGAATTCAACATGAACTTGACAAGATGAGAGGATACTTGATGAGATCAATGACACACTGCCTCCGGAAAAAAGAATAGAAAATAGATCATTGGAATAATAGAATGGAGAAGAAAATGCCAAACTTCTGCCACAAATGACCTTGGAAGGCACCCTTCCAAGAAGGTTATAACGGAGTTGTAGGAAAACCGACAATGAAACAAAAAAGCTTGTAGTGGGTTTATGGAAAACTACTCAAAATTATGAGGTGAAATTATGCCACTAACAGAAACGATTGATTGGATTGATATGAACAAGGAGACAAGAAACTTATTTCATCGGGGGGATGAATGAAGAACTTGGGTGATTTATAAGCACCATAAATAGCAACAATCCTTAGGGAAAGCTTTAGGTGAAATATAACCCAAGATAACTCCAATGAAGAGATTGATGGGTTGCAAAGGATCTCATGAACGAATTGAAAATGATGGGTTTACAATATGTCATTCCAGACAACTTGTAAATCATGAAACACAAAGGGAAATTGTCAAGAGTGACATAACACCACCTCAAAAGATAAGAGAGAGAAAATTGCACTTTGGATGCCAGATGAAGAATGCTTGACTCCTCAAAACAAAACATGTGTTGGGCACCATGATTATTTTAGAGTATAGCTTGGCGGGTCATAACTTTGAGAGAAATCTTGAAGAACAAATGAAGAATGAAAGGAATCCTTGACGAAACACCATGTAGAAAACTCTCAAAGAACTCCGGTAAATAAAAGAATGATCAAAACAAGTGAAGGATGAAAAAAATAAGATTGAAGCCTTGCAATGATTGGATGGGGCTTTGCGACGAGATAAAGCTGAAAACTTGGAACTCCGGAAAGAAAAGACGAAGCAACTCGAACCGAGAAATGTGACATGAAGAACAACTCTGGAGAGAAGAAACTAGATCACTTGGATGAAACAATAATAAGAATTACGTTATGCGTATCCTTCACCAATTTAAATTGATGACAAGCAATGGATTTAGCATACTACTTATTCTCGTAGAAAGGATTAAGAGAGGTATAGCGTAAACTCAATGGACCACCGGTAGGATTTAACCAACGAATAAATTGATATGATAATGAAGGAAGAGAACTCTTGAAAGAACCACTGTAAGAACTGAAAATGAACGAAGAAAAGATAAAGAAACACCGGGAAGAATTAGAGACCGAATGAAGATACTAGAGGGAATTTGATACAAGTGAACGAAGATATCATGAACTGATTAGAGGATATTTGAGCAATGCACCGGTAAGATTTGGAGAATAGTAGCTGAAAGCTGAGAATGAATAATTCTGAGATGATGGGCTCCGGAGAATCAAACTGAAAAGACTCCTGAATTTCTCCGGAAGGGTAAAAGAATGCTCATAATCGAAAACAATTATGAGAGGATGGCATAACGCTAGAACCATGAATCTTTGAGAGAACAGATAAAATTTGGAGGAAAAACTCTTCTTCGGTCTTCAAATGTTGAGAATGACGATGAGAAGCACCACCATGAATTGTTGAGGCACTCTGGAGTGAAGAATAGAAAGGTTGAACCAACGATGAAAAGAATTTGAAAAATCTTAGAGAAAGACATATGGCTGATGACAATTCATACTTACGTCATACTTTGAAAAGAATTTGAGAGTAATTTCAAGAAAATTAGAAGAGTCGGGTAAGATCCTGGGAAAAGACCTGTGGGTTAGGACCCACTCAAAAGATACACCGTTGAACGATTTAAAAGAGAGATTGCACCGGTTGAATTAAATGGCTCAAAAGAGATAACATCCTTGAAAGAGCTCGAACGAATGCAGAGTGGAAACATGAATCTTCGAGATATCTTCAGCACTCCAGAACAAAATGAATAGCGAGAAGTGAATGATTAAGAGGTGCACCGGCATGAGAAAGCATTTGAAACAAGGAAAAGATATGATCGACAAAGCTTGAATTGAACCCACCGGAGAAGAAAAGAGAACGAAGAATGATAACTTGAAGTTTCGCTGGTATCTTCGTGAGAATCACCGGATAAGAACATTGAAAGAAAAGAAAGAAGAGACTTCACATCTATAAGATGGATACTTGATTAACAAATCTGAGTCCTTGAAGAAAAAAGGATGGGAGGGCGGGAAAACAAATGCAACTTGGGACGGGTGAAACAAACACTATTGCAAAGAACTGAGAATTTGATCTCGCGAATGTTGAAATGATCGTATCCACTTGAAGATAAGCACGTCGGTTGAAAAAGAATTGGCGTGACCATCTCGATGATTGAAAAGGGTTAGTACTCCCATAGAAATGTGAGAACACCGCTTAGGAAAAGGTATGGATTCAACACTTGACTTCAAAGCAACTCGAATACCATAATCAAAACAAAAACAAAGGATTGGCTTGCAAAATAAGCCGGAAACAAACATATGATAGATCTCATATCTTATCATGTGTCTGTTGGAAAGATATCCTATTTGATACTTGAATCCCACTTATAAACTCCCGAAACTTTCTGGTTGTGCAATCAGGTGTTGGGGATATAGGGGAAGCATAATATCTCACCCAAAACTAACAATTCCTACATCCAGCTGGTGAGCCCATAACCCACAGGTCCCAGGATCGAAACCTGGCTCTGATACCAACTTGTAACACCCACGATGCGACTATATCTCCCACGTGTTGGGGCACGACTTAGAGGCATAGCCGCATTGTGGGTGTTACACAGTGCTAGCGAATCCTATTATCGCGGGAAAGAAAACCCCCCAAAAACTGCTGATACGAGGATTCGAACTCGTACACTTGCATTCTTTTACAGGTTACGCTTGACCAACCCGCAACTACTGATCAAGAGAAGCGTGAAAATACTTAAGAGCAACTTGTAGCCATGCAGTAGCGAAGTTCGGGAGTAATTTCAAAAAATGTTCGCGAACATTCAGAAAATTTAAGAATTTGTTTTCAAAAGGAAAATTTTCATCAAATTGAAAAAGTTCATGTATTCAACAAAAGTTCACGAATTCAAAAGTAGTTCATCGATTTTCAAAAAAAGTTCATCTATAAAATAAAAAGTTCATCGATTTGAAAAAAGGTTCATCAAATTTGGAAAAAGTTCATTCAAATTGAAAAAAAATTATCCATTTTTTAAATAAAAGTGCACCCAATTTCAAAAAAGTTCATGAATTTTCAAATAAATCCAAAATTTTGAAAAAAGTTCATCTGATTTTAAAATAAGTTCATCGATTTTTAAAATAAGTTCATAAAAATGTTAAAGTTCATTCATTTAAAAAAAGTAATCGAGTTTGAAAAAAGTTCATTGAAATTGAAAAAAATTCATCGATTTAAAGAAAAAGTTCATGAATTAGAACAAAATATCGTCTATTTGTAAACATTTCACGCATTTAAGAAAAAAGAAAAAAATAGGAAACAAAAAAGAAAGGGGCAAAACAGAGAGAACATGGAGGGCATTTCTTGTATGTATAAAGAGAAGGAAAGGAAGTATGTATTCAAGAGTGAGGTCGGTGGTGTAGTGATTACTAGAGTTAGCGGTTAACTGAGCGGTGGTTCGATTCCTGGCTTCGCAGCTCTCGTTTTTTGAGTTTTCAAACAGGGGAGGCGGGTGGGTGGAATGGAAGATGGGCCGAGCCCAACTAGCGTCACTGCAGGCGCCGGTTTGCGGAAACAACTATAACCGATAGGAAATGCCGACCAATCGTTACCTCCCTCTGGCTCTGGCTGCACGTCCCTTTCGTTGATCTTCCGGTGGTGATGTGGTCATATTTGCGGTGTGGCTTTATCAGTCTTGCTCCCTTTTCCCTTTCCCAACAGCAAGCGATGGTAGATCCGGAACATAGGATTTGGCAGTGACGACAAGAGAAGGAGGCTGCTCCGGCGAAGACGTATGGTGGCTGTGGCGGTGGTGTGTGTGAGGAGAACGAGCCCATGAGCGATGAGTCCAGCACAAGGAATTCCTTCTCGGCTTCCCCTTCACCTCTCGCACCGCCACCGCCATGATCGTGCCATCCTCTGTTTATCGGTTTTCCTTGCGTCTATTGGTTTTCTTTGAGTGTTTTGGTTAGCTTTGGCTCTTTCTATTGATGCAATTAGTACCGACTGGGAAATGAATCTCGTCGTTGGTGATATGTTGATTTCATTTTGTAGGGCCTAATGATGGTGACGATGTATTCTTTGATTTAATTATAAGGTATGTGATGACTGGATCGGCTCACCGCGTGATGATTACATTCCAATTCTCCGTCCTTCTTTCTTCCCCTCTTCCCCCAGTTCTTCCTCCATTTTTAGAATTTGTTTTTATTGATATTGTTCTTTGTGCTCACAAAATAATGCAGGTTCTGTGCAGATTTCAGCCCGATTCTGCTGGATTAGAAGGTTTAGGCATTACCTATTTGGAAGGTGATGTACCTTTGTTTCTGGGGAGTTGTATACTATGGTTGTGACGCCTCTTTTTAGTTCCTCATGAGTTAGCTACCCAATTTATTTGCGTAGCCTTACTGGTGTAGATTTGCTTCGTCTGCAAACAATGATTTCGAAGCAGAAGGACACAAATGTAACCTCGGCAGAACCAACAGATTGCAGGTATACTACGAGCAAGTGTTCTTTGGTTGATAAGTTTTCTTGTTGCTATGTTTGATGTCCCTTGCGATTGGATAGGAGTGGAAAATAAATGACGACCCTGATCAAACAATACATCACATGTTTGTTACTGTAGTGGCCTACAACGCCTTACATTTGATTACAGAGGGAGTACATGCTTAGTGAGTCGTATTAGAGAGAATTGTGACTTCCAGTGTTGCTGCAGCTCAGCAACCATTACTGCTCCACAAATTTTCGTATTCACAAGTAAATCGATTTGTTTGCTTGCTTAAAGTAGTCAAGTCAATGCTATTCATGCTCCCTTCTTACTACTCGTATTGCTTGTAAGTTGTAACTGAACATTCGGTGCTATTTCTTCCTATCAGATATCAAAGTCCTATGTGGTTTGAGTTATATAAATAATCAGCATGTTGCAAACTCCACTCCAACTTTGACTGCCAAATCAGGTGAAGGAAGAGGCAAGAGGTTGGGAGCCCGCATCGAAGCAAGTTCTGAAATTATTATCATTGTGGTGAAGAATTCAGAAGCTGGTGCAGGTTGGGTAAAAGTTATAGAATCATACTAGATCTCACTCACACTTGTGGGTTCAGTCCTACAGTAACATGTTCATGGTGCAGGTTGGTTAAAAGTTCTAGAATCATACTGAGGCTAATTGGTCTGATGCCAACATTTGGCATTCCCAATACTTGGCAAGCTAACAATTGGCAATATCACAAGTTGCCAAAAATTGGCAACTTCTTGTGAGGTTGAGAAGTAAAATTGGTAATCAACCAAGCACTAGCTAATATTTGGCATTTGCCAAACGTTGGCATGCCAATTTTTGGCATCAAACCAATCATGCAGTAGATCTCACTCACACTTTGGGTTCAGTCTTTCTACAGTAACATGTGCATGGTGTAGATGAATCATGCTAGGTCTCACTCACCCTTATGGGTTCAGTCCTTCTACAGGAGCATGCTTATCTAATCAAAATGAATTGCGCCTCAAGGAGAAAACATTGAATGTGTTAATTTTAGTGCCATTAAGTCGTTGTTTGCATAGCGATGATAACATTGAATGTGTTATTTTTGTACCCCGGTGCCATGTTATCCCATGTACAGCTGTGTTCTCTATCTAATTTATATTTTCAAATGATCACAGGTTCTATACAAGGTTGAATTTGAGCTACGTACTGTTGGATTTGTTTCGTTCTTCAAGTTCAATATGTCGGCCGGTGGCGTGCAACAAGTGGAGGAATTCACCCATAATACATCAACGATTTGCCTCCCCCTACTCGTCGGTGTTTTGTGGTGGTATGTAGCTGCCACACCTTCAACCCAGCCTGCTACCCTGTGCCTCCACCTCGAGTCATGCAATCACTCTGACTCCATAACGGCTGAAATCAAGTTAATGTTGTGTTGATGTATTGTCAGGATTAAGGTTGATTGGTTACACACTTGGCTATTCTGAGCAAGGTAATTAATACATACATGAGGTCACACCTTTCTAAGCATCATCACAAGTAGGGTGATTTCTTTGAGGCTGCGACTAGGTCGGCGAAGATGCATGTATGCATGTATGATAGTCGACATTGGTAGAGCTTCCCACCTCTACTGGCTGAAACAATAATGATCTAGCAAGCTACATTTACTGTGCATTATCTTTCTGTAGTAAAATGGCACAACAAATTTTAAGCGGCACTGAAAAAATAGGACCTCAATAAGTCCCGACTCCCGAACGTTTGATTTTTAAGCATGCTAATCCGAACTCTTTTCATGGCAACTTCAGTTAAGGCGATGTTGACAAACATGGCAATTTTCTGACAAAAAATCGAACTGGAACAAAGTTGCCAAATGCGGTACTACCGCGCTGGTAGGGCGGTACTACCGCTCCTGGAACGGTACTACCGCCACTACAACCGTGACTAGTGCCGTAAAACCCGACACGAGAAAAAGACATCTCGAATCGAGGCGGTAGGAGCCAGACTGCCCAACGGTACTACGGCAGTGGGGTCAAGGGCGGTAGTACCGCTGTGATGCGGTACTGCCGCTTGTGACCCTTCGGCCGTAGTACCGCAGGCAGTGCGGTACTATCGCTGGGGTGAGAGAGAGAGAGGGAGAAGGGATCTCTCAAAGAAGCTGAGGACCAGGCGGAGGTGCCAGGCCCCCAGCGGTACTACTGCTGTGGAAACACGGCGGTACTACCGCTGCGGAGCGGTACTGCCGCGTGTGGCTTCTCAGCGGTACTACTGCTGGGTGCGCGGTACTGCCGCTTAGACCCAGACAGGACAAGGAAGAGAGGAGAGATCTCTTCAATGGACAGGAAAAGCTCGGAGGGTGAGAAGCTGATGTGTACGTGATGATTCCACCCATGCAAAACCCCAGCGGACCCCCTCTTGATAGTACGGTGCCCTCTACGCAACTAGTCCACCGAGAAAGAAACGAAAGAGCTACACCGTCTTGAAATACACTCCGAGGGGAAGAAGGCGCCTCGTGCCAGGGGAGAATCTGTGAATAATTCAAAGCACAAGATTAGTCCGCAAACATGTTGTCATCAATCACCAAAACTACCTTGAGAGAATATTGATGCTTGCCGCATCCATCAACGTCCAGTTCTTCCTCTCCGCAACACCGTTTTGTTGAGGGGTGTATGGTGTGGAATATTGATGCTTGATTCCCTCATCACTAAGAAATTCATCCAAGGTGTAGTTCTTGAACTCGGTGCCGTTGTCACTTCTTATTGTCAAGATCTTTGCATTATGTTGACGTTGTGCTTCATTTGCAAAGTCAATGACGGTTTGTTGGGTCTCGCTCTTCCTCTTGAAGAAATACACCCACGTGTACCTTGAGTAGTCATCCACAATAACCAAGCAATACTTCCTACCTCCAAGACTATTGAAGGATGGGGGCCCAAAAAGATCCATGTGAAGGAGCTCCAAGGGCCTATTTGAATAAATGATAGTCGTGGGAGGGTGAGCCTTCTCATGTAGCTTTCCTTCGATACAGGCACTGCAAGCACGATCTTTAACAAAACTAACATTCGTTAGTCCACGGACATGGCCCCCCTTGAGGAGACTTTGCAAAGATCTCATATTGACATGGGCTAAACGGCGATGCCAAAGCCATCCCACATTAACTTTAGCCATTAGGCATGTCGCGGTCTTAGTGGGTCGCTCCGAAAATTTAATCACATATAGACCGTTCTCGACATGCCCAACAAAAGCTACTTTAAGAGTCTTTCTCCACAAGAGGGCCACGGTATCGATATCAAAGAAAGTGGCAAAGCCCATGATTGCAAGTTGACGAATGGAAAGTAAATTGTATGCAAGGGACTCAACAAGCATGACCTTCTCGATCGTGAGATCATGAGAGATGACCACCTTGCCAAGTCCCAATACCTTAGAGGATGAGCCGTCACCCCACTCGACATTGGTGGGCATAGATGGAACTTTGTGCACGTCCACCACCAAGTCCTTGCTTCCGGTCATATGATTTGTAGCTCCGCTATCGAGCAACCATGATCCACCACCAGAAGCAAACACCTACAAGAGATCAATGCTTGGTTTTAGGTACCCATTTTGTAATGGGTCCTTTGATGTTAGTAACAAAGGTCTTAGGAACCCAAATAGACCATTCAATGTACTCATGAAGAGAACCAACAAATTTGGCATAAACATGCCCATCACTAGCACGGCATAACACATAAGAAGGATTAAAATCGCCGGCTTTGTTGGGAGGGGTGACATTGCCCTTCTTGACATTGTTCTTCTTCTTCTCCTTGGGGGCACTCTCTCCCTCCCTCACAAAGGTTTGCATGAGGGGAGGAGGTCGTTTGGTCTTGTCATTCTTCTTCTTGTTCTTGGAGTCAGGCACGTACCCAACCCCTTCATTGGCCACACCTCCGTTTTGGTTGATTAAGAGATCGTTGAGGTTCTTCTTGCCTTGTATGCAAGTCGCAAGACCTCTCTCAAGTTGCTCCTTCAACTTAGAATTTTCCTCAACAAGATGTATATGCTCACAACACGGGTTAGTAGCATTTGCATTATCAATTAAAACCATATGAGGAAAAGTTGCTTTCTCCTTAGTTAGCTTCACATGGAGTTGATCATGAGACTCCTTGAGACTAGCGTGAATACCCTTCAAGGCCTTGTGGGCCTTGTCAAGTATATCAAACTCCTCTTTGAGCCTAGCAAGATCAACCCCGAGTTTGGCCTTCTCGGAATTTAGCACACGAGAAACAATGAGGGCATGATCATAATCTTTCTTTAACTTAGCATGATCAACATTGTGTGACTCCTCAAGAGCCAAACGAAGACCACGCTCTTCCTCAAGAGCATTGGAAAGATCCGAAATCTCATCGGCATAGTCACGACTATGCCCTTCCATCTTAGAGATGGTGTCTTTGTGAGCCTCGATCATGTCATTGGCCTCACCAAGTTGTTCCAAGAGAGCAACAAAGTGCTTCTTGGATTTTCCCTTGAGTTTGCCCATAAAGGCCTCAAACTCATTAGCCTCCACATTAGCTCCATCAAGTTCATTAATGCTATCTGTTTGGGAAGGATGATTAATGATGGTAGTTTTGATGTTGGAGGTTACCTTGTTGGTGGCTTTAGCCATGAGGCACTTGGCGGTGATGCTCTCGTTGGGTGAGTCGAAGAGAGACACCCGTGACGTTGTTGCAATGGCAACGGAGGCCATGGCAACCGACCCATCATCTTCATCATCGTCATCATCCTCATTGTACTCTTCTTGCACAACCAAAGCCTTGGGAGGAGTCTTCTTGGTGAAGTTGTTCTTGTTGGGGAACGACTTGGCCTTGTCCTTTCGGATGAGTTTGCCACCATTGTCTTCCCTCTTCTCATACGGGCATTCCGCAACGAAATGACTCACGTTGCCGCAATTGTAGCAAGTCCTTACACGTTGCTTGCCCCTTGTGCCACTTGAGTTGTTTTTGCTAAAGTTGGGCCTCGAGTTTTTCTTGCTCCAAAATTGCCTTGAAGCAAGTGCCATGTGTTCATGATATGCATACTTCATATCTTCGGGGTTGCTCTCCTCTTCTTCCTCTTCTTCTTCTTCCACGGTGAGCTTGGCCTTCAATGCAAGGTTAGGCTTCTTTGCCTGTTGAGGATGGAGTACCACATTGTCGGCGGTCTTGTCCAAAATGTTCATGGCCACAAACTCATCCAACACTCGCTTGAGGTCAAAGTGTGGAAATCCGGTCTTTGACGAATGATGGAGGACATGGCCTTGTGGTAGGGCATCATTGCCTTGAGGAATTTGCGCTTGATCCAATTGTCATCCATGTCCTTGCTCCCGTGATCTCATAGTGAGACCGCGAGTTTGGTTACTCTCCGATAAAGCTCACGAGGTTCTTCATCTTCCTTCATTGCAAACTCATTGGCCTCATCTTGTACCACTTCATAGTTGGAGCGTTGAATGCTTGCGCTTCCCTGGTAGAGAGACACGACACAATGCCATGCATCTTTGGCCAAGGCGAAGGGACAAAGATGAGGTAGGTCTTCGGGTGGAATTGCATCTTGAATGATGAAGAGAGCATTCTCATTGAATTGATTGTCCGCGGCTTCTCGAGGAGTGAAGTTGCTTGGATCATGTGGATAGAAACCTTCTTCAATGATTCTCCAAAGGTTAGTGTTCACATGATTTAAATGACGTTTAAAGCGGTAAACCCAAGAATCAAAATCCTCATTTTTCACAATCTTAGGGGGAGGACCGACATGATTCAAATGAGTGGAAGGAACCGGTCCACCATAAACAAGTGGTGGTTCCACATGGGCAAAGATGCCGGTGCCATTCTTGCCACTAGAATAAGGAGCCTTTTCACTACTAGCTTCCCCCTTGTCGGGGATAGCATCTGACACCTTGTTGGCGGAATCACCCACTTTCAACGGTGCGGTGGATAGTTTAAGCCCCTCAAGAAATTTAGTAAACATGCTTTCAACTTCGGTCGTCATGGAGGTTTTCAATGTCTCCAAGGCCACATTGAACTCCTCACGAGAGACCGAAGTCCCCCCATCTCCCGTAGACGAGATCGGATTCACACCGGAGTGTTCCTCCACACCGTCTACGGTATTAACCATACTCTTTGGACGGTAAAGTCCTTAAGAAGAGACGAGGCTCTGATACCAATTGAAAGGATCGATATGGTTGACTAGAGGGGGGGTGAATAGGCAACTACCAATTTTTAGCTTTTCTTTACCAAATTAAACTTTGCATCAAAGTAGGTTGTCTAGATGTGCAACTAGGTGAGCAACCTATATGATGCAATAACAACAAGCATACAAGCAAGCAAGGGTAGAAACACTAAAGAGCTTGCACAAGTAAAGGTAAGAGATAACCAAGAGTGGATCCGGTGAAGACGAGGATGTGTTACTGAAGTTCCTTCCTTTTGAAGGGAAGTACGTCTCCGTTGGAGCGGTGTGGAGGCACAATGCTCCCCAAGAAGCCACTAGGGCCACCGTATTCTCCTCACGCCCTCACACAATGTGAGATGCTGTGATTCCACCATTGGTGCCCTTGAAGGCAGCGACCGAACCTTTACAAACAAGGTTGGGGCAATCTCCACAACTTAATCGGAGGCTCCCAACAAGACCATGAAGCTTCACCACAATGGAATATGGCTCCGAGGTGACCTCAACCGTCTAGGGTGCTCAAACACCCAAGAGTAACAAGATCCGCTAGGGATGAGTGGGGGAATCGAAAATCCCTTGGTGGAAGTGTAGATCGAAGCCTTCTCAACCACTCCCGAGCAAATCAACAAGTTTGATTGGCTAGAGAGATAGATCGGGCGAAAATGAAGCTTGGAGTATTTAATGGAGCTTGAGCAATAAATGGAGCTTGGGAAGAGAAGAGGTAGGTGAGAAGGAAGAAGGGGACTCCCTTTTATAGTGGGGGAAACAATCCCGTTGCCCCCCACCAACCAGCCCCGCACAGGGCGGTACTACCACTGAGATGGGGCGGTACTACTGCCAGGACAACGGTACTGCCGCGCCAGCCAGCGGTACTGCCGCTCTGGGGAGACAAGTAGGGAACGGACCCAAATGCGGTACTACCGCGGTGGTAGGGTGGTACTACCGCTCCTGGAACGGTACTACCGCCACTACAACCGTGACTAGTGCCACAAAAACCGACACAAGAAAAAGACATCTTGAATCGAGGCGGTAGGAGCCAGACTGCCCAACGGTACTACGGCAGTGGGGTCAAGGGCGGTAGTACCGCTGTGGAGCGGTACTGCCGCTTGTGACCCTTCGGCCGTAGTACCGTAGGCAATGCGGTACTATCGCTGGGGTGAGAGAGAGAGGGAGAAGGGATCTCTCAAAGAAGTTGAGGACCAGGCGGAGGTGCCAGGCCCCCAGCGGTACTACTGCTGTGGAGCCACGGCGGTACTACTGCTGCGGAGCGGTACTGCCGCTTGTGGCTTCTCAGCGGTACTACTGCTGGGTGCGCGGTACTGCCGCTTAGACCCAGACAGGACAAGGAAGAGAGGAGAGATCTCTTCAATGGACAGGAAAAGCTCGGAGGGTGAGAAGCTGATGTGTACGTGATGATTCCACCCATGCAAAACCCCAGCGGACCCCTCTTGATAGTACGGTGCCCTCTACGCAACTAGTCCACCGAGAAAGAAACGAAAGAGCTACACCGTCTTGAAATACACTCCGAGGGGAAGAAGGCGCCTCGTGCCAGGGGAGAATCTATGAATAATTCAAAGCACAAGATTATTCTGCAAACATGTTGTCATCAATCACCAAAACTACCTTGAGAGAGATATGCCGTAACAACGAGCCTGAAGACTCATTGGTGACCCGGCGCGTGTTCCAGATGGGTGACAAGACACAAGGCCCAGCAGGCCGGTTTATGTTAGTGGTGGGAAGGTTTAAGAGGAAAGGCATGAGGAACATTTATCTTACAAGGAGTTAAGACCTGGACTTGTATCCGGTTTGTATTAGAAGGAAGACTAGTCCTAATCCTAATAGGACTCCACATGTAACCCGCGCCTTCAACATATATAAGGAGGGGCAGTGCTCCCCAAAAGGGACAAGTTCCACAAGTTGGACAAGTTAGGTTTAGACAATAGCTCTCGAGATAGAGCACTCTTGTAACCGTGATCATCATCATCAATATCAATGAAGCAGGATGTAGGCTTTTACCTCCACCGTGAGGGGCCAAACCTGGGTAAAACATCGCGTCTCTCGTCCCTCTCAACCCCTCTCAAGCTACCACATAGATGCGTTGGCCTCGCGACTAAGTCCTGACACCTAGGACATCTGCCGTGACAATTCCACGACAGGTAGGGAGTAGCACCTCCCACGGGGAGGAAGATTAGGCAGAGGGAGGCGATTTCGAGGGAGAAGAGGAAGGCCAAGCTGCGGGGTGGAGGTGATGGTGGTGCTCGTTGTTAGAGAAAATATCTGTAATCTCAACCAACCTTCCTTCTTTGTATCCCCCTCAAACTCTTGTATCTTCTTGTATGCCAAGGCAGGATCCTGCCCGATCGCTAATATATATGACGCCGCTCCCCATCGAGGGAGTAGGGATCACTCATTATCTTTCATGGTCATCAGAGCCACCTCTTTTCATACATCTAGACACAAACCAAAACCCTAGAAACCACATACCATCGTCTCTATGGCTTCCTCTGCTGGCGTCGCCCTCAACCTCGGTTCGCCGCCATCCGAGAAGCTCGCAAGAGGAAACTTTATCCTTTGGAGGACTCAGGTGCTCCCAGCCCTGCGAGATGCGCAAGTGACTAGACTCCTCGACAACTCAGATGCCGCTCCTCCCAGGATGGTGGAGGTCACAAAGGTGGACAAGACCATGGCCCTAGAGCCGAATCCTCTGTACGGGCCTTGGATGGCCAAAGACCAGCAGGTCCTGTCTTATCTTCTAAATTCCATGTCGCCAGATATCCTTGCGCATGTCGTCGGGAAGGACTCCACCTTTGAGCTCTGGACGACGATGACAAACCTCTTCGCCGCGCAGTCACAATCTCAGATTACCAATCTGAGAATCTCCATCACCAACACCAAGAAGGTCAGCATGTCAAGCTCGGCGTATATGGTGAAGATGAAGAGCCTCGGGGATGAACTAGCTGATGTCGGTCGTCCCATCTCTAATCCGGAGATGGTGGACTACATCTTGGCCGGACTAGACCGCGAATATGACTCCTTGGTGGCGGCGATCGGCGTTGTCAAGAACACCATCACCGTCGATGATCTCTTCGCTCAGATCTCTGCCTTTGATCAAAGGATGGAGATGCTAGGCGACTCAGCTTCAGGCGGGTTCCACTCATCTGCTAATGCGGTCTACAAAGGCCGTGGACAGTCCCGCGGCAGATCCCGCGAGCGAGGAGGAAGGGGGCGTGGCCGTGGTGACCACGGTGACTGTTAGCCCTTGTCTTCCAATGGAGGCAGCGGCTTCAGAGGACGCCCTCGACAGCAGCAATAGCAATAGCAGGTGCGTGAGCAGCAGCATAATTACCCTGAGTGTCAAATATGCTACAAACATCATCCAGGAGGTGCTTGGGTCTACTGGTGGTGCTATGAGGAGAACGAGCCAGAAGAAAAAGCGGTGCATGTCGTCTCCTATGATGTGGACACAAATTGGTATGCCGACAGTGCAGCAACAAACCACATCACAGATGAACTAGAGAAGTTAACGATGCAGGAAAAGTACAATGGGGGCGACCAAATTCACACGGCAACCGGTTTTGGTATGGATATCACACACATTGGTAGTTCAATTGTTAAAAACCCCGTGAAAAATTTACATTTGACAAATGTCTTGCATGTTCCTCAAACATCCAAAGATCTTGTTTCCGTTCATCGATTCACTCTTGATAACAATGTTCTTATAGAATTCTATCCTTATTTTTTTTCATGAATAGTAGTGGGAGCAAACTCAACAAAATAACTATCATGTGAGGCATAATCCAATTGAAAATTAAAATCAAGATGGCAAGTTTCATGGTTATCATTGTTCTTTATATCATACATGTCATCACAATATTCATCATAGATAGCAACTTTGTTCTCATAATCAATTGGAACCTCTTCCGAAATAGTGGATTCATCACTAAATAAAGACATGACCTCTCCAAATCCACTTCCATAGTTATCACAATAAGATTCAACACCCTCCAAAATAGTGGGATCATTACTTCCTAAAGTTGACACTCTTCCAAACCCACTTTCATCAATGTAATCATCATAAATAGGAGGCTTGCTATCATCATAATAAATTTGCTCATCAAAACTTGGGGGACAAAAAATATCATCTTCATCAAACATAGCATCCCCAAGCTTGTGGCTTTGCATATCATTAGCATCATGGGTATTCAAAAAATTCATACTAACAACATTGCAATCATGCTCATCATCCAAAGATTTAGTTCCAAACATTTTAATAAATTCTTCTTCTAACACTTTGGCACAATTATCGGAATCCTTATTTTCACGAAAGCATTAAAAAGATGAAGCATATGAGGCAACCTTAATTCCATTTTTTGTAGTTCTCTTTTATAGACTAAACGATAAAACAAGAAACTAAAAGATTCGATTGCAAGATCTAAAGATATACCTTCAAGCACTCACATCCCCGACAACAGCGCCAGAAAAGAGCTCGATGTCTACTACACAACCTTCTTCTTGTAGACGTTGTTGGACCTCCAAGTGCAGAGGTTTGTAGGACAGTAGCAAATTTCCCTCAAGTGGATGACCTAAGGTTTATCAATCCGTGGGAGGCGTAGGATGAAGATGGTCTCTCTCAAGCAACCCTGCAACCAAATAACAAAGAGTCTCTTGTGTCCCCAACACACCCAATACAATGGTAAATTGTATAGGTGCACTAGTTCAGCGAAGAGATGGTGATACAAGTGCAATATGGATGGTAGATATAGGTTTTCATAATCTGAAATTATAAAAACGGCAAGGTAACAAGCGATAAAAGTGAGCGTAAACGGTATTGCAATGCTAGGAAACAAGGCCTAGGGTTCATACTTTCACTACTGCAAGTTCTCTCAACAATAATAACATAATTGGGTCATATAACAATCCCTCAACATGCAACAAAGAGTCACTCCAAAGTCACTAATAGCGGAGAACAAACGAAGATATTATTGTAGGGTACGAAACCACGAACACCTCAAAGTTATCCTTTCTGATCGATCTATTCTAGAGTCCATAGTAAAATAACACGAAGCTATTCTTTTCGTTCAATCTATCCTAGAGTTAGTACTATAATAACACCTTAATACACAAATCAACCAAAACCCTAATGTCACCTAGATACTCCAATCTCACCTCAAGTATCCGTGGGTATGATTATACGATATGCATCACACAATCTCAGATTCATCTATTCAACCAACACAAAGAACTTCAAAGAGTACCCCAAAGTTTCTACCAGAGAGTCAAGACGAAAACGTGTCCCCTATGCATAAGTTCACAAGGTCACTGAACACGCAAGTTGATCACCAAAACATACATCAAGTAGATCACGTGAATATCCCATTGTCACCACAGATAAGCACATGCAAGACATACATCAAGTGTTCTGAAATCCTTAAAGACTCAATCCGATAAGATAACTTCAAAGGGAAAACTCAATCCATTACAAGAGAGTAGAGGGGGAGAAACATCATAAGATCCAACTATAATAGCAAAGCTCGCGATACATCAAGATCGTGTCGAATCAAGAACACGAGAGAGAGAGAGATCAAACACATAGCTACTGGTACATACCCTCAGCCCCGAGGGTGAACTACTTCCTCCTTGTCATGGAGAGCGCCGGGATGATGAAGATGGCCATCGGAGAGGGATTCCCCCCTCCGGCAGGGTGCCGGAATGGGTCTAGATTGGTTTTCGGTGGCTACGGAGGCTTGTAGTGGCGGAACTCCCAATCTAGGTTTCTTTCTGGAAGTTTGGGTATATATAAGAGGTGTTGGAGTCGGGAACAAGTCAGGGGGTCCCCGAGGCGGCCACGAGGTAGGGGGTGCGCCTAGGGGTAGGGCGCGCCCCCACCCTCGTGGATGCCTCGGAACTCTTCTGGCGCATCTCCGATACTCCGTGGGCTTCTTTTGGTCCAAAAATAATCTCCGCAAAATTTCAGGTCAATTGGACTCCGTTTGGTTTTCAAAACAAGGAAAATAGAAACTGGCACTGGGCTCTAGGTTAATAGGTTAGTCCCAAAAATCATATAAAATAACATATAAATGCATATAAAACATCCTCGATGGATAATATAACAGCATGGAACAATAAAAAATTATAGATACGTTGGAGAGTATCAAGCATCCCCAAGCTTAATTCCTGCTCGTCCTCAAGTAGGTAAATGATAAAACAGAATTTTTGATGTGGAATGCTACCCAACATAATTTTCAACGTAATCTCTTTATCGTGGCATGAATGTTCAGATCCAAAAGATTCAAGATAAAAGTTTAATATTGACATAAAAATAGTAATACTTCAAGCATGCTAACCAAGCAGTTATGTCTTATCAAAATAACATAGCCAAAGAAAGCTTATCCCTACAAAATCATATAGTTTGGTCATGCTTCATTTTCTTCACACAAAATGCTCCCATCATGCATAACCCCGATGACAAGCCGAGCAATTGGTTCATACTTTTTAACGCGCTTCAGCCTTTTCAACCCTTACGCAATACATGAGCGCAAGCCATGGATATAGCACTATAGGTGGAATAGCATATGATGATGGGGGGTTATGTGAGAAGACAAAAAAATAAAGTCTCACATTGACGTGGCTAATGAACGGGCTATGGAGATGCCCATCAATTGATGCCAATGCGAGGAGTAGGGATTGCCATGCAACAGATGCACTAGAGCTATAAATATAAGAAAGCTCATCAAAAGAAATTAAGTGGATGTGCATCCAACTTGCTTGCTCACAAAGACCTAGGGCACTTTGAGGAAGCCCATCATTGGAATATACAAGCCAAGTTCTATAATTAAAAATTCCAACTAGTATATGAAAGTGACAAAAATAAGAAACTCTCTATCATGAAGATCATGGTGCTATTTTGAAGCACACACTACTAGGAAAAGGCCTACTAATGGCGCACTGGTTTTGCCTACTAATGGCGCATTACCAGTGCGCCATTAGTAGCACGCCACTAGTATATCTTACTAATGGCGCACCACAGGTGCGCCAGATACTAATGGCGCACCAACTAGTGCGCCATTAGTATGTAACAGCATGCGCCATTAGTGTGCCTCCCGGGGGGCCATACGTAAGCATGGCTTTGTCATACTAATGGCGCATTCTCTGTTGATGCGCCATTAGTATCCTTTGGCATACTAATGGCGCACCTGGTGGTGATGCGCCATTAGTATGAATATTTGGTTTTTTTTCCTTTTCTGATTTTTGCGCAGGTTACAAAATATATTATTAGACAGAATATAAAATATATTATTGGACAGAATATAGACAGCAGCACACAGCAACATCAGATTCATCGAATACAATAGAAGATTAGTCTCCGAATACAATTCATCATATTAGTCTCCGAATTCAAAAGACCGAACAAAGATAAAACATTACAAGTCTCAAGACCGCGAGTATCGAGTTTGTCGGAAGTAATACTAATCCTAACAAGTCCTACTAATCATCATCATACAACTTCTACTCGTTATTCATAACAAGTTATACGATCATCATCTTGATAGTCTTCGAACCAACCCTACTTAATTGTTCTTAGCACATGATCATCAGTATTAGGCAGGACCTAAATACCCTATTTAAGCTAAAATAGCATAAAACAATATAGACCCTGACTCTCCATTATGGAGAATGGAGAACAACCTGTCTCCAATTCTTGCGCTTCGCTTCCTTTTGCTTCCAAGAAGCTCCTTACGACTGTCCATACATTTTTTCCATCCTTTGATTTTCATGTCTCCACTTCTTTTAGAAATCTCGTATGGACAGTTGAGATTCGTAGGATGACCTAGCTGTATGTTCAAAACATTAACACTACCTTTCAGATACATCATATGAGGCACACAATTCTCTTTGATTATCTGTTGAAAAACATAGTAATAACTTCATAGTTAGCAATGATGTACTAATTTTAGAAGTATGCAAAAGATGCACGGATGTCGTAATAGTAAAAATCTTACCAGGGTATCTCCATGGTAGTTACCGTAGTTGAACACGTGCACTAGTGGCATGTATTTACCATAATGTTGAGGAGTTTGATTGTAGATATTGTAATTCTCAATGTTAGTACAAAATCCGACCAAATGATTTTTCTCCTTGTAAGTTGTTAATTCGGAGCCATCGGTGTAGTGGGTTTTGTCTACCATCTCCCGCACATTCTTTGAACAATAAAAATAAGCTGTCAATGGAAATAAGCTGTCAACTATTTTGAAATAAACAATATAAATTAGGTAATAACTATTTTTGAGAAACTCACATAGCGGTAGAACTGGAGGCGTATCAACAAGGACCCAAATGTCCATATTGTCTTGGTTGATGTCAGGATTACCAAGATCCATGGTGATAAGCATACCCTCATCAAAACCATACATCTTGCAAAATGCTTCCCAGTTTTTGCAACCAAAATGGGTTACGCTCTCAGAATTATATAGATTTACTTCAAAGTCCACATCGTGATGAGTCCTTAGGTGAATTTTCTTTGTTTCTGAAATTTCATGGTCTTCAAAATCCATCCTCTCCAAGACATAGCATCTTGCATGGCATGGGATAAGCTATACTCGAATTGTAAAAGATGAAAATTACATGTTGAAATAGTTGAAGTCATGCTTAATTATGAAAATAACACTTGTCGTCGTTGTGTACCGTTTCAACTTTGAAGGTCTCCTCGAGCTTAATGCTGAAGCGCCGATCATCGTCCAGGTGAGGCATGTCGCACAGACCTCGATCGTCGTGGCACCAGTCGCACTTCGCCGGGAGACTTTCGTCGTCCGATGATGATGACGACATATCCTGGGACAGCTCCCAGAATTGCTTGCCGCCCGAACCACCGGCCTCATCGTTGTGGGCCATGTTTCGCTCTAAATAGGAAAAAAGTTTGGTCAAAAAGTTGGTTATTGTCAAGGAACAAGATCATGGTCTCATCATTTAGGGTTTGTCGACACCGAGGCACCCTAAAAGCCTAAGCTTTCATCATTTAGGGTTTGTCGACGCCGAGGCACCCTAAAAGCCTAAGCGTACATCATTTAGGTTCTCATCAACACCGAGGCATCCGGGGCAGCCAAGTTAAGTTTTCATCATTTAGGGTTTATCGATGGCGAGGCACCCTAGGTTGGGCCTAATCACTTGGCTCTATTGCCACCTAGGTCGACGCCGAGGCACCCTAAAAGCCTAAGCTTTCATCATTTAGGTTTTTATCGACACCGAGGCACCCTAAAAGCCAAGGTTTAATCATTTAGGGTTTGTCGACGCTAAGGCACCCTAAAAGCCTAAGCTTTCATCATTTAGGCCCGGGGTATATTAGTACTTAATCAAGTAGTAGATGGTCTAACTAAGGGTTTTGGAGTCAAGGAACATAATTTAGCTTGTAACAAAAGATGGGAATGATATCTATCTATCACCAATCTTGACTGGGAGTGTTGGGCTGAGCATAACAGGGTGATAATGAAGCATTAGTAGATTGCATCTTACATGTCCAGCTCTACTTTCTCATGGCTTTTTGTCCCACTGATTGGATATATATTGCATGTACACAGAATATCTCAGATAGAGGAATATAGCTAGTTTCCAATAATTGCCAAGGAACAATTTTGGAAATCTACAGATTAAGTACTAAGATACCCCAGCCCATGCATTAGTCGCAAGTACCCCATATGCCCTATTTTTAGCAAAGTCATGCTAAAATTCACGGAAAATTTTAGCATGACCTTTGCTAAAAATAGGACATATGGAGTACCCGAATTTGCCGGAACGGAAGTTAATCGACATTCCGGCAAACTCAAGGGCCTCTCGGGGTACCTGCAAAATCATTGAGCAGGAACCCCCAACAGCACCCGAAGTATATGTAACAAAAAATAGGTGACAAAACTTGCACACCCCTCTCCGCTTAACGAGGCATGGAAACAGTGCCAGGACAGCAACCAAACACTGTCCAGGCACAGTTTAGGGAGGCTCCAAGCCAGACACGATTCAGTGTGGACACTACCCAAACAGACCCTAAATGACTGGGGATACTTGTAAAAACTTAGTTTAGCTCCTTTCACACATAGATAAGCAGTTGGGAAAAAGACACAATTTCCTGTAAGAACTTGAAAAAGAAACTATGCCATATGTACTTCAAGACTTCAAGTATATAGCCATAAAAAATAGTTCCTGCATGTATGAGCCGTGGATCGTGCTGTTTGCGAAAAGAGTAAACCCATAGGGGGCAACTTACCTGTTATTTCAGGCTAATTGTATTAAAATTTCAAGCAACTACAATGAGACATGTAAAAAAGGTGCTATCTCTCTCTTGTGCTATCTCTCTCTTGCAAAAAAGTGCAGTTCCTTTAAAGTTTCAAATTTGCACTTGCATTGCATTTAAACATGCCCATTGGTTGTGGGTGAACCATTCAGAACAATCAGCCATGGCAATGTCACATTTCAGCACCAAAGTGGCTTGAAGGATCCCTAGCAGGCTCGTAACACAAAGCATTTCCAATCGCAGAAGAGGAGTACTGGGGGAAGGATGCGCGTACACTTGAGGGAGGCGGTGTACTGGGGGAAGCAGGAGGAGTCGGCGATCCGGGCCGCGCTGGGGTAGGGCCGGAGTTGAGGTGGAGCGGAGACCGGAGTTGAGGTGGAGCTCGAACGAATCCTCCAAGACGGCGTAGCAGAGCTTGGCGCAGCTCCTAGGCACGACGACGGAGCACGGGGTGGTCGGTGGCCGCGGTGACGCGCGGTGGCCGCGCTAGGTGAGGCGGGGGCCGCGGAGGGTTCGGCCGGCTGGGCGCGCCGCGGCGGAGGGCCGGCAGCGGCGGCAGGGGCAGCGCAAGACCACAGTGGCGGCGGCGTCACCGACAGCGTGCAGGCGCGGCGGACGGAGGGGGGGAGCAAGGGGGCGGCGGCGTAGGGTTGGGGTCGAGTGCGGGATCTGGCGAGGGAGGGAGGGAGGCCACGGTGCGAGGGGAATAGGTGGAGTGGGGGAGGGTTAGCAATGGCGCACCTCCCCCTAGTGCACCATAAGTACGACGATTCTAATGGCGCACCTCCCCCTGGTGCGCCATTAGAATTTTGTTTCAATTACTAGCCCGACTGGTCAGGTTATATTCCACCTAACCCTATCTCCATCAGAACACGCCCACTAGCCCGACTGGTGAGCACGCAACACACACACTAGGAGGTCCTGGGTTCGTTTCCTAGGCTCCCCAATTTTTGTTTTTATGCATTTAAAATATTGTTTGATATTTATTTGTGTTTAAATATGTTCAAACTTGTTTAAATCATGACAGTAATATTTTTTTATGAAAACAGTAATATTTTTTAAAAAAATATCATCAAATTTGTTATTTGAAAATATTTATGAATATGAAAAAATATCATCAAATTTATTATTTGAAAATATCATCAAAAATTTTATTTGAAAATATAATCAAATTTGTTTTTTTGCAATTTTAGTTGCATTCATTTGTGACGATGGAGCGGGCCGGGGAGGGTGCTGGGGAGAGGGTGCGGTGGGTCGTCGGCGATGGTGGAGTGGGGGAGGGTGCGGGCCAGGGGTCGGCGGCGGCGGCCGGTGGAGCGGGGGAGGGTGCGGTGGGTCGTCAGCGGCGGTGGAGTGGGGGAGGGTGCGGGGGGTCGGCGGCGGCAACCGGTGGAGCGGGGGAGATGGTGCGGGGGGTGCTCGGCGGCGAGGGGGACCGGATCTGGCGAGGTGGGATAGCGAACGAGATGGAGGGGGATCGAGATCGAGTGTCCATGAAATTTAAAAATATTCATGATATCAAAAAGTGCCCATGAAATATAATCGAGAAATGAAGACTACGATTTAAATACAATCGATCTTAGCTAGCTATCTGTTCACAATCTTCTTGCCCTTCTTTTTCACAAATGGAGTTCTTCTATGGAACGGACGTCCTTTAGGTAGGGTGGTCCTGCTTCTTCTTATGGTGTGTGCTGCTACTTCATCCTCGTCGTCATGTTCGATCTTCGGGTCGCCGTACTTGTCGAAGTCTTGCTCATTGGCTACTCCATCCATTTCGATGATCTTCCTTTTGCCTCTCCTCACAACAACACGACCGGGCTTTGATGGGTCAGTAATGAAGAAGCATTGGTCCACTTGGGAAGCCAGGTAAAAAAAATATATATATACTAATGGTGCACCGGGTAATAGTGCGTCATTACTAGTTTAAACTAGTAATGGCGCACTGTGAAACGATGCGCCATTAGTAGTTTTGCAAAAAAAAGAATAAAAAAATACAGTAATGGCGCACTGTCTGCTTGGTGCGCCATTACTACTTAGAACTAGTAATGGCGCACTTCGACCTGATGCGCCATTAGTATGTACGGAAAAATGGAAAAAATAATAATTTAATACTAGTGGCGCACCATGTTTCTGGTGCGCCATTAGTGTCTTCCACACTAATGGCGCATCACCAACCGGTGCGCCATTAGTATATAGTAGTGGCGCACTGCTTCCATGGTGCGCCATTAGTATCAATCCTATCTATAGCCCTTTTCCTAGTAGTGACAAGTGTGGAAAAAGGATAGTAACATTGCCACCTCTCTCTTTTTCTCTCTTTTTTTTGTTTGGGCTTCTTTGGCCTCCTTTTTCTTTTTTTATTTGGGCTTCTTTGGCCTCTCTTTTTATTTGGGCTTGTTTGGCCTCTTTTCCTCACATGGGACAATGCTCTAATAATGATGATCATCACACTTTTATTTACTCATAACTCAATGTTACAACTCGATACTAGAACAAGAATATGACTCTATGTGAATGCATCCGGCGGTGTACTGGGATATGCAATGAATCAAGAGCGACATGTATGAAAGAATTGTGGAAGTGGCTTTGCCACAAATATGATGTCTACTACATGATCATGCAAAGCAATATGACAATGATGGAGCGTGTCATAATAAATGGAACGGTGGAAAGTTGCATGGCAATATATCTCGGAATGGCTATAGAAATGCCATAATAGGTAGGTATGGTGGCTGTTTTGAGGAACATATAAGGAGGCTTATGTGTGATAGAGCGTATCGTATCACGGGGTTTGGATGCACCGGCGAAGTTTGCACCAACTCTCGAGGTGAGAAAGGGCAATGCACGGTACCATAGAGGCTAGAAAATTGCGGAAAGGTAAGAGTGCGTATGATCCATGGACTCACATTAGTCATAAAGAACTCATATACTTATTGCAAAAGTTTATTAGCCCTCGAAGCAAAGTACTACTACGCATGCCCCTAGAGGGACAGATTGATAGGAAAAGACCATCGCTCATCCCCGACCGCCACTCATAAGGAAAGCACTCAAAAGAACACCCCATGCTTCAAATTTGTCACACAACATTTACCATACATGCATGCTACGGGACTTGCCAACTTTAACACAAGTATTTCTCAATTTCACAATTACCCAACTAGCATGACTCTAACAGTAGCACCTTCATATCTCAAAACATCTATCAAGTATCATAGTATTCAATGCACTTTATATGAAAGTTTTTATCATGCCCATCTTGAATGCCTATCATATTAGGACTAATTTTATAGCCAAAGCAAATTGCCATGCTGTTCTAAAAGACTCTCAAAATAATATAAGTGAAGCATGAGAGATCAACAATTTCTTCAAAATAAAACTACCACCATGCTCTAAGAAGATATAAGTGAAGCACTAGAGCAAATGACAAACTACTCCAAAAGATATAAGTGAAGATCAATGAGTAGTTGAATAATTATGTAGCTATATGAAGAATCTCTAACATTTAACAATTTCCAATCTTGGTATTTTATTCAAACACCAAGCAAAACAAAATAAAATAAAATGACGCTCCAAGCAAAACACATATCATGTGGTGAATAAAAATATAGCTCCAAGTAGAGTTACCGATGAACGAAGACGAAAGAGGGGATGCCTTCCGGGGCATCCCCAAGCTTAGGCTTTTGGTTGTCCTTGAATATTACCTCGGGGTTCCTTGGGCATCCCCAAGCTTAGGTTCTTGCCACACCTTATTCCATAGTGCATCGAATCTTTACCGAAAATTTGAAAAGTTCACAACACAAAACTTAACAGAAAACTTGTAAGCTCCATTAGTATAAGAAAATAAATCACTACTTAGGTACTGTTGTGAACTCATTCTAAATTCATATTGGTGTAATATCTACTGTATTCCAACTTCTCTATGGCTCATACCATCGATACTACTCATAGATTCATCAAAATAAGCAAACAACACATAGAAAACAGAATCTGTCAAAAGCAGAACAGTCTGTAGCAATCTGGATAGTTCAAGTACTTCGGTCACTCCAAAAATTCAGAAAATTAGGACAACCAGGAAAATTTGCATATTGATCTACTGCAGTTGGAATTGGTATTTTATCACTCTCTCGTAAAAAGATGATAATTATTTTCGTGAGCGCATACTTTCCGTTTTTATCAGCAAGATCAAACAACAATCACCCAAGAAGATCCTAAAGGCTTTACTTGGCACTTTATCAAAACAAAATATAAAACATGATTACTATAGTAGCTTAATCATGTGGAAACACAAAAACAGTAGGGGTGAATATTGAGTTGTCTCCCAACAAGCGCTTTTCTTTAATGCCTTTTAGCTAGGCATGATGATTTCAATGATGCTCGCACAAAAGATAAGAATTGAAACATAAAGAGAGCATCATGAAGAATATGACTAACACATTTAAGTCTAACCCACTTCCTATGCATAGGGATTTTGTGAGAAAACAACTTATGGGAACAATAATCAACTAGCATAGGAAGGCAAAACAAGCATAACTTTAAAATTTTAAGCACATAGAGAGGAAACTTGATATTATTGCAATTCCTACAAGCATATATTCCTCCCTCATAATAATTTACAGTAGCATCATGAATGAATTCAACAATATAACCATCAGATAAAGCATTATTTTCATGATCTACAAGCATAGAATTTTTATTACTCTCCACATAAGAAAATTTCTTCTCATGAATAGTAGTGGGAGAAAACTCAACAAAATAACTATCATGTGAGGCATAATCCAATTGAAAATTAAAATCAAGATGACAAGTTTCATGGTTCTCATTGTTCTTTATATCATACATGTCACCACAATATTCATCATAGATAGCAACTTTGTTCTCATAATCAATTGAAACCTCTTCCGAAATAGTGGATTCATCACTAAATAAAGTCATGACCTCTCCAAATCCACTTTCATAATTATCACAATAAGATTCAACACCCTCCAAAATAGTGGAATCATTACTTCCTAAAGTTGACCCTCTTCCAAACCCACTGTCATCAATATAATCATCATAAATAGGAGGCATGCTATCATCATAATAAATTTGCTCATTAGAACTTGGGGGGCAAAAAACATCATCTTCATCAAACATGGCATCCCGAAGCTTGTGGCTTTGCATATCATTAGCATCATGGGTATTCAAAAAATTCATACTAAAAACATTGCAATCATGCTCATCATCCAAAGATTTAGTGCAAAACATTTTAATACATTCTTCTTCTAACACTTTGGCACAATTATCAAAATCCTTATTTTCATGAAAGACATTAAAAAATGAAGCATATGAGGCAACTTTAATTCCATTTTTTTGTAGTTTTCTTTTATATACTAAACTAGTGATAAAACAAGAAACTAAAAGATTCGATTGCAAGATCTAAAGATATACCTTCAAGCACTCACCTCCCCGGCAACGGCGCCAGAAAAGAGCTTGATGTCTACTACACAACCTTCTTCTTGTAGACGTTGTTGGGCCTCCAAGTGCAGAGGTTTGTAGGACAGTAGCAAATTTCCCTCAAGTGGATGACCTAAGGTTTATCAATCCGTGGGAGGCGTAGGATCAAGATGGTCTATCTCAAGCAACCCTGAAACCAAATAACAAAGAGTCTCTTGTGTCCCCAACACACCCAATACTATGGTAAATTGTATAGGTGCACTAGTTCAGCGAAGAGATGGTGATACAAGTGCAATATGGATGGTAGATATAGGTTTTTGTAATCTGAAATTATAAAAACAGCAAGGTAACATGCGATAAAAGTGAGCATAAACGGTATTGCAATGCTAGGAAACAAGGCCTAGGGTTCATACTTTCACTACTGCAAGTTCTCTCAACAATAATAACATAATTGGGTCATATAACAATCCCTCAACATGCAACAAAGAGTCACTGCAAAGTCACTAATAGCGGAGAACAAACGAAGATATTATTGTAGGGTACGAAACCACGAACACCTCAAAGTTATCCTTTCTGATCGATCTATTTAAGAGTCCATAGTAAAATAACACGAAGCTATTCTTTTCGTTCAATCTATCCTAGAGTTAGTACTATAATAACACGAAGAGGAAGTGTCTGTGTCAAAACCGGCGGATCTCGGGTAGGGGGTCCCGAACTGTGCGTCAAAGGCGGATGGTAACAGGAGGCAGGGAACACGATGTTTTACCTAGGTTCGGGCCCTCTTGATGGAGGTAAAACCCTACGTCCTGCTTGATTTATTTTTGATGATATGGGTATTACAAGAGTTGATCTACCACGAGATCGGAGAGGCTAAACCCTAGAAGCTAGCCTATGGTATGATTGTATGTATATGATCTATCGACTAGCCTGGCCTCGGTTTATATAATGCACCAGAGGCCTAGGATAACAAGAGTCCTAGCCGAATATGCCGGTGGGGAGGAGTCCTTGTCTTGATCACCAAGTCTTGTAGAATCTTCCATGTATGTGGCAGCTGTCCGAACTGGCCCATGAGTATACGGCCATGGGGGTCCTCGACGCAATCTAACAGATCGGGAGATGACGTGGTGAGTACCCCCTAGTCCAGGACACCGTCAGTAGCCCCCTGAACCGGTCTTCAAGTTAGAGACGCTCCTCGATTCTTCCGAACTGTTCTTCATCTTCGGTTGTCGGTCTTGGAAACTGGTTCAACAAATCTTCCCATCTTTGATCTTGAGGATCGCCGAAATGCATTCGACAAGTTTACACGTCGGGTATCCAAGGAGCCCCTTTAAGTTTCCGGCCTTTATCAATGCCTTGTTATTTTTATGCCACACCTCGGGTTTGAAGTTGTTCCCGGGAGGCAGTGTCCTCTTGCGTCCGAGCTCTAACGCCGGATAGCATTCGAGGTATCTTCTGCAGCCGAGCACTAATGCCGGACTACTTCTGAGCTCCGACACCGAAATGTATCCGAGCTCCAACACCGGACTGTGTCCAAGCTCCAACGCCGGACTATATCCAAGATGTCATAGATCATCTTGGTCCAAAAAAGTTGAAGGAGTTTAGCCGAGCTTAATGCTGGAAATGACCTCTATGGAGCCAGCCACTAGGGCCCGAGCTTTATGCCGGACTGCTTCCGAGGTGGTGCACCACCCCGACTATGGGCCAATTTTTTGTCAATATTTTTGATTGGTGCAATTTATTCTCTGCCGACATATATAGCCAGTATCCCTCAAGGCGTGTATCGGTTTAAAACCCGAGATGCACCTGAAGGATGACGTAAGACAGATGATCCCAGTAGCCGCTGAGACTTAGTTTGATTTGTAAAATCGGCCTGAGGATCAAGTCCTAGCTTGGCAGGTTGGGTGCGACACAAAAAGCGGTGTGCTCAGTCCTCGAGACTCAGGTTGGGTGCGGCCGACCAACCTGAGGATCAAAATCTCCTCAGAAACTGTATTGCACTTAATTTTTTTTGCATTGGATAGGCAATGCAGTAGCCCCCGAGACACTGACCGGGTGGCAACACCAGATTAGGGGATCGATGTGCCCCTTTAATATTTGTAAATAATAAGCTCGAAGCCCAATAGCCCCCGAGCCCTAATGCGGGCACGGGTGGCTGAATTAAGGATTGATATCCATAGTAAAATCACAAATTATGTGTAATGACTCTATGTATCCAAGTACTTTACATCATTAATGCTCGGATCCACATTGTAAAAAACTTTGTTGACCGACCATCGGCTTCCACCTCCTCGGCCAGTAGCGGAAGAGTGTTTGTCCTACTTTATAAAGCCTTTATGAGGGCAAAGATTTACGACAAACAAGGAAATCTGGCCATGCGGTTTTATAAACAAAGGTACGCAGAGAGATATGTTATATTACTGTTTAACATAAGAAATGTCTTCCAAAGAAAATAGTCCCACTATCAGTTCCTTTCTTTGGGTTGTCATGCTAAGCATGATCATGAAACCTCAGCTCTAATGTAAGAGCAAAATATCGAGGATTTAGTTTGGGAGGCCAGTTAATATCCCCCGGTAGTGTTCGGCGATAGTCGAGGTCAAGCCGTAAACACTTCGGCCATTGTTATGAATGGCCCGTCATTTAACACAGTCATCGGATCACTGACTAGTTTGCGCTTATTATGACAGTTAGTTTTCGGCTTTCTCCACTGAGGTGCTTAACAATGTGAGCTGGAAGCACAATTGCAGTGGTTCTCCCTTTGCACGCCTAGCCGAACAAAGCGGAACATAGGAAGCAAGTGCAGGAGCCGGGCAACCCAACTATTGAGCGAAGACACAATTCGAAACCGATGCATATATAGCAATATCCGAGAATGTTTTTGCCGAATCTCTAAAGGTGTCCGGCGTTGCACTGCGAGATTTGTGTTGATAACACACAAATAGTTTAAAAGTGCCATAAGCTTGGAAAACCAAAAAACGTCAGTAAAAACTTGACGCCCGAACAAGATCAAGTGTTCGGTGCCAATCCGAAAATTGGTCTTAAAAAAGAGTGCTTCTGTCATGCTTTAAAATGACACATCCTATCTTAAGACTTCAAGCGGGTCAACCTATGGCTTGAACCTCCTATCCCGAAGGCGGAGTACTTCTCATTAGGCCAGTTTAGCAAACTAAACTCTAGCGGCTTTGAGAGAGAAATTAGGCTCCCTGGCTAGTGACCACACACTCGTGTTGAAAAAGGGAGTGATGAATAATAATAGTAATAAAAACTTTGCAACAACTAAGAAGAAGAACACTTATTATAAAACGGCTCATATAAATTTAAGAGCCCCCAAGTGACTTGGCTAAAAGAATTTTATGTATAATGATTGTATGTACCGAAGTACTAATATCATATCTTTGTTCACCCGAACTTTAAACGCGTCTTAACCGACCGTCGGCTTCTCCCTCTTCGGTCAAGGACCGAAAAGTGTTATGTACTCCCCCTGTCAAGAATAACGACAGTGTTTCCGATAACCAGGCAACCGGGCCATAAGGCTGTAACAGACAAAGCGCGCTCAGGGAACTTATGCTATATTATAGACGAAGTGTAAGAAGCATCTTCAAAGAAAATAGTACCCCCACCGATACCTTTCTTCGGTGCTCATTATTACTATGAGACTTGTGCAATAGATTTTTTGTACTCAGGAGTTCCGTTGTGTGCCGACCATGATAGAAAACAATAAGAGCGCTAGCTTTCGGCTTCACCCAGTCTGAGGTCAGAGCTTGGAGGACCCGGTCGTAACAATCGCAGAGGTGCTCCCTTTACTCCCTAGCCGAACAATCGGGAACGTAGGGGTAAGCACAGGAGCCAGGCAACCCAGCTTGCAAATCGCTTAAGTCAATATGGTGCATATTGTGGCGTAATACACGAACAAGGACCGAAGCCATACAAGTATAATCATATGCAAGAGGAAAAACTTCATAAAGGAAGCCCCCAAATAAACGGGGTATTTGAATATGTGTGCCACAAACAAAGTTTTGACAAGGAAATTTTTTACAAGCAACTTTTTTCCAAAAAAGTATAATGCTAGGTGGAACCGAACACAAGTTAAAAATTAAAACTTTGAGCGTGAAAGCGACTTAGCTGGTTAATGTGTTCGGCATTGATGACGCGGTCCGAGCTTGATGCGGGACAAGGTTCCATCCCCCAAGCCGGTCCCGAGGTGGCGGAGCGAAGAGCTCGACACACCGAAGTGGTGACATAGCACAGTCAATGCAGACCGGTAGAGTGACGACGAAGTCCCCGGATCATTTTCCTGTGCACAAAAAATAGTGCAAACCGGAGGTAATAGTAATAATAATAATTATTAGAAAAATCATTGCGTAATAAATAATTTATGCAAAGTGAGGAATAAAAGAAATATGGCCTGGCGCCGAAGTCAATGTCAATGCAGGGCGTCGGCGTGATGCGGTAAAGGCGTGGCAAAGCCTGAATTCACTGGTCAGTCCGAGTTCCGGATGCGGCGTTCACCGGACAATGTACGGAAACTGACCGAACCACCACGTGGCCGTCGTTAATGCGGCCATCATTTGATAGACCTGTGTACAGATGATGGACAAACCGGAGTAATAATTCATTGGGAAAAATAAACCCAAACAACCAAAAAAATACTAGGATTAATAGCACCTGGTTTATTTGTTGTAGCAGTCTGAAGAAAGGTGATTCCCAAAATTGGGACTCGATCCGCACACCCATTGCCTGATGTGCGATAAAGCGACGGTATGGCGATGCTGGCAAAGGTTGGCTCGCCGAGGCAAAGCCCTCGGTCCAGCTAACGTGACGGAGCTGGTCGGCTAGTGACGCCGAAGTCTCCGGAGTAGGTTGATGAAGAGATGGCGAAGACCCCGGTCCAGCCGAGATGTCGAAGCCTCGATGTCAGCCGATGAGTCGAAGTAGGTAGGCATGATGGACACCATCTTGAAGAAGCAATAGTGCGGCCCTGCCGATGCAGGTCGTGACGGGGTCGATGCCAGCTTGATGAAGTGACCGTGCGGCGATGCCGGTATGCCCGCTCCGTGTAATCCATGGGGCGGCGATCTTGGTGATGATTTATCCTTCGCGATGCCGGACTCTTGTTCGGCTTGCCGAGATGATGATCTGAAGAAGTTGAGCTCGGCTCAACAAAGTGACGACGTGTCTAGCACAAGTCAGCAGCCTTGAAGCAATATCGCCGGACTGGTTTGACACCAGCATGATGATCAAGGCGACCTCAGGGGAGGCTTAAAAATTTACGGGCGCGTGTTTAAAAACAACACACAATACCCTAGAAGAGAATTCCTCTAAAAAGGTTGTCCAATGTCACGTTCATAAAGAAACACGAATTCGGGTCGGATCCGTATTCGCACAGAAAACGGATCCGAAAACTGATCCACTCATCGGAAGGTTCCCGGAGTTTGAACCGTCGGACCGAGCTGAAATTTGGAGGGGTGGTAGATATGGGAATTCCGCAGTAGATGAACGGTTGGATCTTCCAAAGGACCTCCGAGCTAGGCTCTGGAGACCACGCCCTAAACTCATCCAGATTCCCGTCTAGATTTGACAGGGCTCCGGTATATCGTAGATTGTCGGAGAATCCTCCATCAGAACTTGAAAAAATTTTGCATGGCTGTTGTAGACTCAATTCCACACAATTCCACCAAAGGGATCGTCAAAGAGATGCTCTAAGAGGTGGTGGCAGCGGATACAAGTTTTCTATTCGGAAAAACAAGACGGTCGCCCGAGGGCAATGTTGACGTTGAGCCCCCGAGCTCCATGGATGATTCCTCCATGATCTTGATAGAGATCGGAGTTGATGTTGATGAAGGCCCTCGTCCGAACATGACGATCGGAGATGGAGCATGGTCCTCGGTCGAGCCAAGGTGACCAGTCGAGCCAGCGACAAAGATGCCGGCATCGCAGTTGACCTGCAGATGAGCCATCGATCCTTTTGCCGATCACACAGCGGAACTCTCAATGAAAGCACCAATGTCGGTGTCAAAACCGGCGGACCTCGGGTAGGGGGTCCCGAACTGTGCGTCTAAGGCGGATGGTAACAGGAGGCAGGGAACACGATGTTTTACCCAGGTTCGGGCCCTCTTGATGGAGGTAAAACCCTACATCCTGCTTGATTTATTCTTGATGATATGGGTATTACAAGAGTTGATCTACCACGAGATCGGAGAGGCTAAACCCTAGAAGCTAGCCTATGGTATGATTGTGTGTATATGATCTATCGACTAGCCTGGCCTCGGTTTATATAATGCACCAGAGGCCTAGGATAACAAGAGTCCTAGCCGAATACGCCGGTGGGGAGGAGTCCTTGTCTTGATGACCAAGTCTTGTAGAATCTTCCATGTATGTGGCAGCTGTCTGAACTGGCCCATGAGTATACAGCCATGGGGGTCCTCGGCCCAATCTAACAAATCGGGAGACGACGTGGTGAGTACCCCCTAGTCCAGGACACCGTCATGAAGTGTTTATGAGACAGATGAAGGAAATATGCCCTAGAGGCAATAATAAAGTTGTTATTTATATTTCCTTATATCATGATAAATGTTTATTATTCATGCTAGAATTGTATTAACCAGAAACTTAGAACATGCGTGAATACATAGACAAACAGAGTGTCCCTAGTATGCCTCTACTTGACTAGCTCATTAATCAAAGATGGTTATGTTTCCTAACCATAGGCATGTGTTGTCATTTGATGAACGGGATCACATCATTAGGAGAATGATTTGATGGACAAGACCCATTCGTTAGCTTAGCATTATGATTGTTACAGTTTTATTGCTACTGCTTTCTTCATGACTTATACATGTTCCTCAGACTATGAGATTATGCAACTCCCGAATACCGAAGGAACACCTTGTGTGCTATCAAACGTCACAACATAACTGGGTGATTATAAAGATGCTCTACAGGTGTCTCCGATGGTGTTTGTTGAGTTGGCATATATCGAGATTAGGATTTGTCACTTCATGTATCTGAGAGGTATCTCTAGGCCCTCTCAGTAATGCACATCACTATAAGCCTTGCAAGCATTGTGGCTAATGAGTTAGTTGTAGGATGATGCATTATGGAATGAGTAAAGAGACTTGTCGGTAACGATATTGAACTAGGTATTGAGATACCGACGATTGAATCTCGGGCAAGTAACATACGGATGACAAAGGGAACAACGTATGTTGTTATGTGGTTTGACCGATAAAGATCTTCGTAGAATATGTAGGAACCAATATGAGCATCCATGTTCCCCTATTGGTTATTGACCAGAGATGAGTCTCGGTCATGTCTACATAGTTCTCGAACCCGTAGGGTCTGCATGCTTAACGTTCGGTGATGATCAGTATTATGAGTTTATGTGTTTTGATGAACCGAAGGTTTTTTGGAGTCCCGGATGTGATCACGGGTATGACGAGGAGTCCCAAAATGGCCGAGACATAAAGATCGATATATTGGAAGCCTACGTTTGGACATCGGAATGGTTCCAAGTGAGTTCGGGCATAATCCGGAGTGCCAGGGGGTTACCGGAAACCCCCGGGGAGTATATGCGCCTTATTGGGCCTTAGTGGAATAGAGGAGAGGAAGGGAAAAGGTGGGAGGCGCACCCCCTTCCTTCCTTCTCTCCTCCCCTTCCTTCTCTCCTACTCCTACTACTTGGAAGGGGGGAATCCTACTCCCGGTGGGAGTAGGACTCCCCTAGGGTGCACCATAGAGACGGCCGACCCTCCCCCTCCTCCACTCGTTTACATACGGGGGAGGGGGCACCCCATAGACACACATGTTGATCATTTATCTCTTAGCTGTGTGCGGTGCTCCCCTCTACCATAATCCACCTCGGTCATATCATCGTAGTGCTTAGGTGAAGCCCTGTGCCGGTAGCTTCATCATCATCGTCATTATGCCGTCGTTCTGACGAAGCTCTCCCTCGACACTCTGCTGGATCGTGAGTTCGTGGGACATCACCGAGCCAAATGTGTGCAGATCGCGGAGGTGTCGTACTTTCGGTACTAGCATCGGTCGATTGTGAAGACGTATGTGTTGGAGATATGCCCTAGAGGCAATCATGTATGATGATCTTTCCTATGTGTTTATGAATAAAGATAGTCCTTGGACATTATCAATGATGTGTATCAGCAAGTACGTGACTTGTTTGTGGGACTATGCATTGTATGATGACTGTCCTAAAAGGTGCCTAGTCGAAAGGGCTGTGTGGATGCGCAGCCAACTAGACTAGCATATGACACGTCCGATGGCTTGGTATCACTAGCCATGGAGCATTGGATGCTAACCGGATAATATGGACTTGGAAGGATCTGGTCAGATTCAACGTAGTAGGATCCGAGTCGAGATAAGGTCCGAGTCAGACAGACCCAACTATGAGACGCAGCGATATGACATCTGTGAGTCTCTAGTACAACATACGTTCTATGTCCTAAGACCTGAGCTAGCGCATGGTAACAGACTTGCTTTGGGCCAACCAAACGCTACTCCGTGACTGGGTATTTACAAAGGTAGGTTTCGGGCTTGTCCAGACCCATGCTGCGAGACATGGTCGAGCCAGATGGGATTTGCCCCTCCGATCAGGAGAGATATACTCTAGGCCCCTCGTGTGACCCAACCAGGATAACCATGGCCATGTGACAAGGATTATGAGATAATCTAATTGTGGTCGGTATCACTGGAACAAGAAAGAGGTCGAGCTAACACAAGGATGATAGACTTGCCTTGAGCCCGACAACATATATCGTGTGGCAAAAGGAATGGAAGTATGATGTACAGGTTCGCCTAACCAGCTTCATAGTCTGTTTGGTGTTCGGCATGCCTTGCTAGAGGCCGCTACCAACTGTGCAGTCCAGAGGTTATCCGAATTGCGACCAAGCCGGCTTGAACCTAAGGGGTCGCGCGCTTAAGGGAAGGAACCTACGAGGTCGGATCCGAGGACACTAGTCGGATGTGATCCAAGCTGTATTTGGATTGTGGCCGAGTAGACTTATGGGCTTTATGGTCCGTGCAAGGCCCAAGTGTTGAGCCTGCGACGGACGCCTATATAAAGTGGAGGTGCCACACACTCACGCGATTGATCGCTTCGGCGTTGTCACTAGGGTTTGCATGTGTTGCGAATAGACACCTCCACTCGCCGCCGGTTGTGTGATCAGACCTAGCAGTCCGTCGCACGACGTTCCTCCTGCACGCGCGGATACCGTTAGAGGTGGTGCACTTGCGCCTCTCAAGCGAGCCTATACGTGGGAACCAACTACCAGCTGTACGAGGAAGATCGGACGAGGAGGAGATGATCCACGAGATTATGCAGCCCCAACTCTTCTTCGTGTTCCGTTCATGAAGCTTATGCTTGGATGGAAGAAGTGACTTCCTTGAATTCATGTGCACTTGGTGCAAGTTGCCGCCATGAGTTTGAGAAAGATTGTTTTGTTTCCCTTGGAATCATCCCAAATCAGTCATGCATACGTGCGAAGTATTCTATGGTTTGGTAGATTAATTACCTCCACTCCATATGTGTTCCTAGCACACCAAGCCACTAATTGACTTGTTCAAGGAAAAGGAGTCTATGCTTGGGATCTAATCCATGGACTTGCGTAAGACATCAAAATCCTTGATGATGGTTCCCCACCTGAACTCGATAGTGTTTTATTATAAGACTACTATGTGGTCATGCTCGTCTTGGATAGCGTGTTCACATGTTTGTAGCAGAACCAGCTCATGTTTTGGAGCTTGCTATCATAGTTCATTCCCCGAGAATCTCGCAATGTCATCTCGTCAAATTGTGTTGCAAACTCTCATTTTCTTTCTAGACTGGATGGGTCTGGAATATCCTAACACCAACCAAATCTGAATCTCAGGCAGATATGATGGTTGGAACATACCCCAAGAACTATAATATTGGTCCCTCTATAACCGGTAAAGTGGATGTCGTGGCCAACACACCCAGCCGGAAGACCTATTACTGAAGTATCTTGATTGAGGAAGTTGGCCACCTCCCCATAAGGATTTCGTAGGATTTACTCCAGAAGTTATTCCCTATGGATCCTTTGTATTCCGAAGTCCGACCACTACTTGATGGTTATGTTGATGCTTTAAAACATGAATGTGGTAACCAGTACATCAAGGAGAACATCAGAAGCGGAGTGCTAAATGTCTCTCGGTCGATCATCCAGATTTCGCTCCCTTGGCCTCGCTAAGGTGAAATCTGAGAAAGGGTTGTCTTTCTATGCATCTGCATTGTCCATCACTATACGTCAAGGTAGTAAGATGTGTTGCCAGGATCCTCGACACGGATGTTGGTAGAACCTTGATGAATATGGAATTGCTCAACTTCTTGAGAGCACGCGGAAGCAAATCATCCCTTGCGTTGTCTTCAACAAGGTAGTTCACATCGTCCTTTCTAGCCCGAGTGTGTCGTTCTCCCGAACTCCCTCGAATGATCGTTTGTGACTGCCTTAGGCTGGCATAAAGAGTTTCAATGATATTTATATCAAAAGTAATTCTTTTTTCCACTTGAGGGAATAATTCTACGAGTCACCTTCCCCAAGGTGCTCGTTATGGTTTCATGGAAATTATTTCCGCGCCACCTTGACACCATCCACCATCTCTCTAAGTGTGGAATTGTTGCCCACCAAATCAAACCTTGTTGTTTTTCCTTCCATCCCTCTCGATGTGCTTTGTGTCTCAACTCAAGATGTTCCAACATCTCATTCCACGAGTTGATCTTGAGTGCTCGATCTTCGAGGAGATCGTGTCCTATGGAGTTTCTTCTGTCGCCATCGTGTTAGATAAAGATCACAAAAGCAAGGACGTCCAGATCAATTGGAGCAATGAACCAACATCTTCGGGAAGGGTAATTGGATCGACAAGATTGTGATAGTTTTGTGCCCCTCTGTCCTCTTACCTCACGTCTTGAATCTCGAGATGAGATTCTTGTTTAGTGGGGGTGAGTTGTCACAGCCCTAGAATACCTGAGTGGAATAGTTGCATCTGCACTCATGCATCATGGCCAAAATTTCTGAAAGTTGAATTGAGGTTTGTTGAAACCCTTAGAAACCAGTTCAAAAATAATCAACATTTAATTCTCATCAAATGAGTGCAAGGAAATGTTCCTGTTACTCTGAGAAAATATTGGTAGGAGGGAAAATTCAAACCAATATTTTTGGAGTCACAGAAATATTTATTTTGGACATTTGAATTAAATCATAATGTATTTGAATTGGCTTTATTTCTGTTATAAAAGAAATACATGCCCAATAATTTTGGAAATTATTGTGGGGCTCTAGAATAATATCTCTAGTCCATACAATAATTTACAGAAGCAAATAAATTTGTTTAGTACCCCTACTAAATCAAAACAAACAGATGGAAAATAGAAAACATAACAGAAAAATAAGAGAGAGAGAGAGAGAGAGAATCTCACCTGCTAACCAGGCCCAGGAGAGAATCGGCCCAGCCCACCAGGGGCGCCGAGGTCTTCTTCCACCTCTTCCAGTAGGCAGACGGCATGTGCCCATCGCACGCCAGCTACCTCTTGCTTCGGCCGACGCCCTGGACGACCCCAGACGACGCCACACCCCCTGGAATCCCCTCGCTCCTCTCCCTCACTCTATGCTCTCTCCTTTGCCCTCTAGTCCCTTCCACGAGCGCGACTGAACGCAGTCGTCGCCGCCGACGAGCTCCCCCACGGCCACAGCCATCTCCGAGCCTCTCCGACGCGCCCCCGAGCTCCGCCGTGAAGCCCTGGTCCTCTCTGCCGAGCCACATGACGCCGGACGCCCTGGAGCGCCGTCGTCGACGCCATCGCCGTCCTCTTCCCCGACGATCACCGCCCTTCGATTCGCCGCCTCTGACGCTTCCCCGACCCCGCTGGGCTTCTCTGCGAGTCCTCAGTGAGCTGCTCTACCATTCGCCACTTTCCCCGTCGCCTCGCACGTTCCCTAGCGCTAGCGCCACCGTGCCCGAAGCTCACCGCCGCCCAGCCATGTCGCCACCGTGGCCACCTTCACCTAGAGCCGCAACCGAGCGCACCACCGTGCTTAGCATGTCTTCGCGCAACCGTAGCCACCCCTAGATCCTCCTGCCTTGCACCATAGCGCCGAACCCGTCGTTGCCCGAGCCCCGGCCGCCGCCACGAGCTCGACTCCGGCGAGCTCACTCCACCGCAGCCTCTCTCTCTTGCTCCAATGGATGCGCAAGAGTGCCAGCTCTCTGTAGGTGGTCTTAGCTGCTAATTTGGTCGCCGGAGGGAAAAATCCGAGCCCCTCCGCCGTCTAGGCCTCGCCGGCGACTCAACACCGGCAGGGTTTGACCCCTGTTTGACCTCCCCTGCGTCCTGACGTGTGGGCCCATGCCCCTGTTTAATTAGTGTTAGGTAATTAGTGTTAATTAACTTAGTTAACTAGATGAGCCACTGACATGCGGGCCCAGCCTAGATTAGTTAAGTTAATCACCTACTTAGCACCAACAGGAACTGTTAGTTAGATGTGACACTGACACGCGGGTCCCACAGGTCAGGTTTGACCTGGACCGGGCCTGTTGACCTGCTGACGTCGGCATGACCTAATGCTGACGCAGTATTACATTTTCTGAATTTATTAATAACCAGGAAATTCTAGAAAATAGTATAAACTTCTAAAAATCATAGAAATTCAACCGTAACTCCAAATGAAATAAATTATATATGAAAAATTATCAAAAAAAATTGAAGAATCTGTTTATGGCACTTTCATGCATGATTGAATAAGTTAACCTAACTGAATAGGATAAATAATGATTAGGGCAATTTATGAACTAGCATTTGGAGTTGGAGTTTAACCCTGTTTGAATTCTACTTCAATTAACTTGGCTTACTTCTGCATTAGGTCAACTTAGTTCCTTAACATGACATGGCATTCATTTGATTGTGCATTGCAGTGAATGTTGGTTCTTTTGTGTTTGCCGGTGATTGTCCCCTCTCAGTAGACGTTACTTTGATGATGTGATCGATGACACCGATGAAGAGTTATACTATCTTCAGAAGTGCCAGGCAAGCAAAACCCCCTTGTTCATTCCGATACAATCCCACTCTCTCGCTCCTGCTCTCTTTTACTGCATTAGGACAACAACGATTCAACTATTACATGTTGCGGCAGTTGAACCCCTTTCCTCTGCATGACCTGTCATTGCCACAGTAAATTGATGAAACCCACTAGCATGAGTAGGAGTTGTTTGAGCCCTGATGTGCCTACTCATTCATGTTTGTTTGTCATGCCTGCTATAGCTTAGAGTTGTGTCAGGTCTGATTCATCGGGGATGAACATGTCCTACTGTGTGTGAGCTAAGTGTGTTGAACACGATTTGGTAAAGGTATCGATGAGAGGCCTTGTAGGAGTACATGGTGGGTTGTTTCATTGGAACCGTCTTTAAGCACCGAGATCTGTATGTGTGATTTAAGAACTAGCTACTACCACGCATTGGGCCCGAAACCAATGGACCCTCTCGGCTTCTTAACCACCCTAGTCCTCTGTCCAGGAGTTGCAATTAGTTTCTAGTGTTTACAGGATATGTGTTGGCGGCCGTGCGTAGCGCCGACCCGGGGTGGGCTATGATGCGGTAGATACACCGTGGCCGGGCATGCCGGGCGCCCGTTTGGTGTCTCAGAACCCTGTACACATCATCCGGGGCCGTATGTGGAAACCTCGGCCGGACTCCCTGCGGATGGAACCTAGATAGGCGATAAACCTGGACTAGAGACTTGAGTGTTTAGGTAGGCCGTGACCGACACCCTCGTTGGGCTTCCGCTTGAAGGTTACCGAGTACATGTCATGTAAACGGCGGTAAGTGGTGAGAGCGTGTGTGAAGAAGTACACCCCTGCAGGGTTAACATCATCTATTCGAATATCTGCGTCCGCGGTAAAGGACTACTTGGTTGCCTATACAGTTCATAGACAAGTGAAAGTGGATACTCTAAAATGCGCAAGATAAGCGTGAGTGCTATGGATGGCGTTCTCGTAGGGAGACGGGAGCGGATCCATAGTGGTGTATTGATATGGTGAACATGTGGACTCGTGTGCGCCACCTCAAAAGAGTTGCTTGCAGTCGTAGTTCAGGTTAGCCACTGAGTCAAAGCTGGCTTGCTGCAGTTAAACTCCACTACCCTTTGTTGTTACCGATGCATATGTAGTTAGTTCTAATGTAAGTCTTGCTGAGTACTTTTGTACTCACGTTTGCTTAATTTATGTTTTGCAGAGAGACTTCAGTCTCGCTAGTAGTTTCGCGTGGACTTCGACGTTTAGCTTGATACCTCAGCTACGATCTTGTGCCCTCAGCAGGATCTGGTAGATAGTCAGGCTTCTTAGTTTTTTTTTCATTTGTAGATGTCTGTACTCAAACATGTTAAGCTTCCGCATGTGCTTTGATTTGTATGCTATGATTGTTGGGTCATGAGACCCATGTTTGTAATATCTCGCTCCTCAGAGCCTAATGAATAAATACTTGAGTCGTAGAGTTATGTTGTGATGCCATGTTGTATTTACACATATCGAGCATATTGTGTGTATGATTGAAATGCTTGGTATGTGTGGGATCCGACAATCTAGTTGTTTATCCTTGGCAGCCTCTCTTATGGGGAAATGTAGTCTAGTGCTTCCATGAGCCATAGTAGTCTGCTACAGCCCGGTTCACCGGAGTCCTGCTAGCCCAGCACTACTGCTCAGGACACTTGACTGGCCGGCATGTGTTTCACTTCGTTCATGTGTCTGTCCCTTCGGGGAAATGTCACACGGTGACATCGGGAGTCCTGCCTAGCCTGCTATAGCCCGGGTTCCCGGAGTCCTGTTAGTCCAGTGCTACAGCCCGGATTCACACGCTGCTGACCGACATGCTCGATGTGATTCATGTATGCCTCTCTCCATAGGTTGGTGCCGCTTTGGGTTCACGACTAGCCATGTCGGCCCGGGTTCTCTGTCATATGGATGCTAGCGACATTATCATATACGTGAGCCAAAAGGCGCAAACGGTCCCGGGCCAGGTAAGGTGGCACCCGTGGGAATACCGTGCATGAGGCCGCAAAGTGATATGAAGTGTTACATGCTAGATCGGTGTGACTTAGGATCGGGGTCCTGACAGATGTCGATGTAGATGTTCGGCTCAGGGCCCGGTTCGCCGATCTTGCCAATGAAGATGTGAATACTGCCGAAGGGGACCCGATATCCGTACTCAACTGAACCGGCCTCGGGGCCCCAGCCTGCGTCGTCAATGTAGAGTTTGCCGTGACGACTCTTGGTCATCCGGCCCACAACATATCCCTTGAGTCCTTCGAAGCTGCCCTCTAAGAACTTGAAACCATCGTGCGATGGCCCCACGGTGGGCGCCAACTGTCGTGGGGTTGTCACGGAAGATGTCCTAGTGCGAGGACTTAGTCGTGGAGCCATCGCAATGTAGTTAGCTTAAAGGGGTTAAAGTGGACAAAGGACGCAAGGAATTATACTAGTTCGGCCCCTTGCGGTGAGGGTAAAGCCTACTCCAGTTATGATGGTATTGCTAGGGTTTCGATGACCAGGGAGCGAATACGCTTTGCCTGGCTCTCGAGTTGTTGTTTTCTGTCCCCAAACCGCCACCGGGTCGTCCCTTTATATACACAGGTTGACGCCCATCAGTTTATAGAATCCCGGCCGGCTCATAAACATGTATGGCTCGGTTTCTATCCTCCCCTATCTTACAACAGAAGTTACACACCCTATGAAGGTTTATGTCTACGGGCCCTAATCCGCCTTTGGGCCCTGGGCTCTATTATAGTAAAGCGACATGCTCCTTATCTTCATGGGCTTCAATATGGATAACTCCTTATGGGTATAACCCGGCCCCTCCTGGGAGGTTTATACTCAGTAGTTATATCCCCAACAACAACCAAGAATGCCTACCAGAAACTCGTTGATGAATCAAACGAGATTAGCTGCCTCATGTTGGCTTGTATGGAGCCTGATTTGCAGCAGAATTTCGAAGATGTTGGGGCTTTCGATATGATCGAGAGTCTCAAGAGCATGTTTCAGGTGCAGGCTAGGACCGAAAGTTTCAACGTCTAGCGATCTGTGATGGATTGTAAGCTGAAGAAGGTGATCCACTGAGCCTGCATGTGATCAAGATGATCGGATATGTGCAAGCTTTGGATCGGTTGGGCTTCCCGCTCTTGGATGAGCTGGCTATTGATGCAGTTCTGGGTTCTCTTCCGCCCAGCTATGGGACGTTCATCTTGAACTATCATATTCATGGCATGGATAAGAAGCTCACTGAATTGCATGGGATGCTCAAAGTGGCAGAGCAGGATATTAAGAAAGGCACGCATCAAGTGTTGATGGTGCATAAATCGGCTAAGTTCAAGAAGAGTTAGTCCAAGGAAAAGTCTAAGGCAAAGGGCACGGAGACGGTAACCTCCGCCGCTGTGCCGAAGTCTGGACCAGACTCAAAGACCATTTGCTATCATTGCAAGGAAACTGGTCACTGGAAGAGGAACTGTAGTAAGTGTCTTGCAGAGCCTGGCAAGAAGGCCGGGAATGCTTTTTCAGGCAAAGGTACACTTGTTGCATATGTTATAGACATTTACCTTGCTGACATACCTAGCATCTCTTGGGTATTTGATACCGGATCGATTGTTCACATTTGCAACTCGATGCAGGGGCTGGTAAGAACTAGGCGTGTAGCACAAGGGGAGATTGACATCAGGGTCGGCAACAAAGCAAGAGTTGATGTGTTGGAGGTCGACATGATGCAGCTCCAGCTTCCTTCTGGATTTATTTTGGAATTGAATAATTGTTATTACATTCCTGCACTTAGTCAGAACATTATTTCTGCCTCATGCTTGATGTGTCAGGGTTATGAATTCAATTTAAAGGACAATGGTTGTTCGATTTATTTGAATGGTATGTTCCATGGCTTTGCACCCATTGTTGATGGGTTATTTATATTGAATCTAGAATAGGAACCGGTCTATAACGTGAATGTCAAGAGGCATAAGCCTAATGCGATAAATCCGACATACTTCTGGCATTGCCGGCTTGGACACATTAGTCTGAAACGCATGAAGAATCTCCATGATGATGGACTCCTAACTTCGACTGACTATGGGTCGTTCGAGACATGTGAACCATGCTTGCTCGACAAGATGACTAAGTCTCCTTTCGCAAAGAGTTGTGAGAGGGCTTCCGAGCTGTTGGAACTAATACATAGTGATCTGTGTGGACCAATGAGCACAACTGCCAGAGGTGGCTATTAGTACTTCGTGACTTTTACCGACGACTTGAGTAGATATGGATATATCTATTTGATGAGGCACAAGTCAGAGACTTTTGAAAAGTTCAAAGAGTTTCAAAACGAGGTTGAGAATCAGCTCGGCAAGACTATAAAACTTCTACGATCTGATCGTGGAGGTGAGTAAATGAGCCAAGAGTTTGATGATCATCTGAAAAGTAGAGGTGTAGTACCTCAGGTCACACCTTCGGGTACGCCACAGAGAAATGGTGTATCTGAACGCAGGAATCGTACCTTGTCGGACATGGTTTGATCTATGATGAGCAAATCAGATTTACCCTTGTCATTCTGGGGATACGCTCTAGAGACTGCAGCTTTCACACTTAACAGTGTACCATCAAAATCCGTAGATAAGACACCACATGAGATGTGGACCGGGAAGACTCCCAGTTTGTCTTTTCTAAAGATTTGGGGTTGTGAAGCATTTGTCAAGCGACTTATGTCAGACAAGCTTACACCCAAGTCAAACAAATGCATATTCGTGGGATATCCGAGGGAAACCTTGGGATATAGCTTCTACAACCGGGAGGAGAACAAAGTGTTTGTTGCTCGGAACGGGGTTTTCCTTGAGAAAGAGTTTCTCAGTCAGGAGGCCAGTGGGAGGACGGTCCGACTCGAAGAAATTCGAGTACCACTCGGGGACGGCTCGGCGGGTGATGAGACCATACCGGAGTCAGTCAGGGAACCCGTAGTGGAAGCAGCACCAAAACCACGGAGGTCGGAAAGATTGCGCAGAGTGCGTGATGTATTGTTGCTAGAAAGCGATGAGCCGACCACGTATGCGGAAGTGATGGTGAGCCCGAATTCCGAAGCATGGTTAGAGGCCATGAGATCCGAGTTAAAGTCCATGGATGAAAATCAAGTCTGGGACTTGGTTGATCCGCCGCCTGGCATAAAGGCCATTGGCTGCAAATGGGTCTTTAAGAAGAAAACCGATGTGGATGGAAATGTTCAGATCCACAAAGCTTGGCTTGTCGCTAAAGGTTATGGACAAGTTCAAGGAATTGACTACGACGAGACTTACTCGCCAGTAGCGAAGCTGAAGTTAGTAAGGATCGTACTAGCTATAGCTGCATATTTCGATTACGAGATATGGCAGATGGATGTCAAAACAGCTTTCCTTCATGGAAATTTAACCGAGGACGTGTATATGACACAACCCGAGGGTTTTGTTGATCCGACTAGCACTAGTAAAGTATGCAAGCTCAAGAGATCCATTTATGGGTTGAGGCAAGCATCTCGGAGTTGGAACATTCGTTTTGATGAGGTCGTCACTGGTCTCGGTTTCATCAAAAGCGATGAGGACGCTTGTTTATACAAGCAGTTAAGTGGGAGCTCGATAGTGTTTTTGATCTTGTATGTGGATGACATACTACTGATCGGAAATGATATTTCGATGCTGAACTCAGTCAAGGAGTCATTGAATGGTAAGTTTTCGATGAAGGACCTTGGTGAGGCAATGTACATTTTAGGCATTAAGATCTATAGAGATAGATCAAGGAGGCTGCTCGGCTTAAGCCAGAGCACGTACATAGATAAAGTATTGAAGCGGTTCAACATGAGTGAGGCAAAGAAAGGGTTCTTGCCACTCTTACATGGTATAAGGCCAAGCGAGACTCAGAGTCCTTCAACATATGATGAGCGAAGCAGGATGAGTAGGAGTCTGTATGCCTCGGCAATCGGATCCATCATGTATGCCATGATATGTACGCGGCCCGATGTTGCTTTTGCAATAAGCCTAACAAGTAGATACCAGGCCAACCCAGGTGAGAGTCACTGGGCAGCGGTAAAGACTATTTTGAAGTACCTGAAAATGACTAAAGAGATGTTCCTAGTTTATGGAGGTGAGGAAGAGCTCATCGTAAGGGGTTACGCCGATGCTAGTTTCCAAAACCGACAGAGATGATTTTCGATCACAGTCCGGATTCGTGTACGTCATGAATGGAGGAGCAGTGAGCTGGATGAGTTCCAAGCAAGATACGGTGGCCGATTCTACTATAGAAGCCGGATACATTGCGGCTTGTGAAGCTGCAAAGGAAGGTGTTTGGATCCGGAACTTTCTGGATGATCTTGGTATTTTCCCAACCTCGGTAAAACCATTGGACCTTTATTGTGATAATTCTGGTGCCATCGCACAAGCCAAGGAGCCAAGGAATCACCACAAGGTCAGGCACATAGATCGGAAATATCACCTGATACGAAAGATCGTAAAGAGTGGTGATGTAGAGTTATGCAAAATTCACACAGATGCAAATGTTGCGGATCCGTTGACTAAGCTGCTTCCACAACCCAAGAATGAGGGGCACGTTAGAGCTATGGGAATTCGATGTCTATTTGATTGACTCTAGTGCAAGTGGGAGACTGTTGGAGATATGCCCTAGAGGCAATCATGTATGATGATGTTTCCAATGTGTTTATGAATAAAGATAGTCCTTGGACATTATCAATGATGTGTATCAGCAAGTACGTGACTTGTTTGTGGGACTATGCATTGTATGATGACTGTCCTAAAAGGTCCCTAGTCGAAAGGGTTGTCTGGACGCGCAGCCAACTAGACTAGCATATGACATGGTCGATGGCTTGGTCTCACTAGCCATGGAGCATTGGATGCTAACCGGATAATATGGACTTGGAAGGATCTGGTTGGATTCGACGTAGTCGGATCCAAGTCGAGATAAGGTCCGAGTTGGACAGACCCAACTATGAGACGCAGCGATATGTCATTTGTGAGTCTCTAGTACAACATATGTTCTATGTCCTAAGACCTGAGCTGGCGCATGTACTCGGGATGGTAACAGACTTGCTTTGGCCCAACCAAACTTTACTCCGTGACTGGGTAGTTACAAAGGTAGGTTTCAGGCTTGTCCAGACCCATGTTGCGAGACATGGTCGAGCAAGATGGGATTTGCCCCTCCAATTAGGAGAGTTATACTCTGGGCCCCTCGTGTGATCCGACCAGGATAAGCATGTCCATGTGACAAGGATTAGAGATAATCTGAGTGTGGTCGGCATCACTGGAACGAGAAAGAGGTCGGACTAACACAAGGATGACAGACTCACCTTGAGCCCGACAACATATATCGTGTGGCAAAAGGACTGGAAGTATGATGTATAGGTTCGCCTAACCAGCTTCATAGTCTGTTTGGTGTTCGGCATGCGTTGCTAGAGGCCGCTACCAACTGTGCAGTCCGGAGGTGATCCGAACTGCGACCAAGCCGGCTTGAACCTAAGGGGTCGCGCGCTTAAGGGAAGGAACCTACAAGGTCGGATCCGAGGACAATGGTCGGATGTGATCCGAGCTGTATTCGGATTGTGGCCGAGTAGACTTATGGGCTTTAGGGTCCGTGCAGGGCCCAAGCACTACAAAAAAAGACACATCCGTGACATTTTGGGCCGAACGATTTTTTTTTTGTCATACATATGACACTTCTATGACGATAATTGTGACAAAACCCGGTGTCATCATAGATGTGGTGGGCTCCTAATTCTATGACAAAAAATCATGACAGAAAATGGGCTTTTCGTCCTGGGCGGGCCGGAGACGCGGCTGCATGACATTCTTTGGGCCGTCCATGACAGAAAAAACTGTGGTAGAAGCGAGGGGGAGGAAAATTTTGGGGATTTCCCGGTTACGGTGGGAGGTCGGGGGCCGAGCAATGCACGTTTCTCTCGTACACGTACGCGCGTGTGTGCGAGCCGTTGGCTCTAACTGAACCCGAGCGAGGCGTTGGGCTCTAACTGAACCCGAGCAATTGCACTGTAGGCTACGCGTTACTGAACCCGAGCGATCGATCGATGGCTGTTAACTGAACCCGATCGAGCGATTCCTTTGCTACTGCTGCTAACTGAAGCCAATCGATGCTGCCTCTGGGATGAACAGTGAGCGTTGCGGGGGTGTTTGGATGAACAGCGAGCGGTGGCGTTGCCTCTGGATGAACAGGACCCCATGGTGTGGTGGACGGCTGGATGAACAGTAGACGGTGGAGGGATGCCCGTGGAGGGGTGGTTTAACAGGACCCCGTGATGTGGAGGGTTGGATGAACAGTAGACGGTGGAGGGGTGCCCGTGGAGGGGTGGTTTAACAGTAGCCGGTGGAGTAGCGCGCGGTGGAGGCTGGATGAACAGGAGCCCGTGGAGGCTGGAGGAGGTCGACGGTGGAGACGAACAATATCCCGTGGAGTCCCGTTTTGTGGTACTCCACACCCCTCCTGATGAACAGGACCCTTGAGGGAGTCCTGGATTAGGGGGTCTCCGGAGAGCCGGACTGTTGGGCTATGAAGATACAAGATTGAAGACTTCCTCTCGTGTCCAGACGGGACTCTACTTGGCGTGGAAGGCAAGCTAGGCAGTACGGATATGGATATCTCCTCCTTTGTAATCGACCTTGTGTAACCCTAACCCCCTCCGGTGTCTATATAAACTGGAGGGTTTTAGTCCGTAGGACAACATACAATCATACCATAGGCTAGCTTCTAGGGTTTAGCCTCTCCGATCTCATGGTAGATCAACTCTTGTAATACCCATATCATCAAGAATAAATCAAGCAGGACGTAGGGTTTTACCTCCATCAAGAGGGCCCGAACCTGGGTAAAACATCGTGTCCCCTGCCTCCTGTTACCATCTGCCTTAGACGCATAGTTCGGGACCCCCTACCCGAGATCCACCGGTTTTGACACCGACATTGGTGCTTTCATTGAGAGTTCCTCTGTGTCGTCGCCATTAGGCTTGATGGCTCCTACTATCATCGATAGCGATGCAGTCCAGGGTGAGACTTTTCTCCCCTCACAGATCTTTGTGTTCGGCGGCTCCGCACTGCGGGCCAACTCGCTTGGCCATCTAGATCAGATCGAAAGTTACGCCCCTGGCCACCAGGTCAGGTTTGGAAGCTTAAATTACACGGCCGATATCCGCGGAGACTTGATCTTCGACGGATTCGAGCCCCTGCCTTGTGCGCCACGCGGTCACGATGAGTACGATTTAGCTCTACCATCGGACCGTATTCAGGAGATCGCACCGGCAGCCGCTCCGAGCCTCAATTCGGAGCCAGTTGCGCCATCCATGGATGGGTGGATAGACCCTATCACGGAGGTCGTATCCTCAGCAGCGATTGAGCCGAATATCACCTTACCCTTCACGAGAGCCGTGTTGCCAAACTGCCGGATCCTTCTCCAGCCACGGACTCCGAACCGCCTGTGCCCGTTCCTATCGAATCCGATTGGGCGCCGATCATGGAGTTTACCTCCGCGGATATTTTTCAGCGCTCGCCCTTTGGCGACATACTGAACTCATTAAGGTCTCTCTCCTTGTCAGGAGGATCCTGGCTGAACTATGTCTGGCAGGATTGGGATGCGGATGACAAAGAAATTCGCCGCCCACCCACCACCCACTTAGTAGCCACTGTCGACGACTTAACCGACATGCTCGACTTCGACCCCGAAGACATCGACAGTATGGACGACGATGCGGGAGGCGAAGAGGAACCACTGCCCACAGGGCACTGGACAGCCACCTCATCATATGACATATACGTGGTGGACACACCCAAAGAAGGCAATGGCGACGGGACAGTGGAGGATGACCCCTCCAAGAAGCAACCCAAGCGCCGGCGTACACGGCGCTGCTCTAAGTCCCGCCAAGTCAAAAGCGGGGATACCAGCGCCGGAGATAATAGCACTCCAGATAGTGCCGAAGACAATAACAATCCCCTCCAGTAAGATTTAGAGCAGGAGGATGGAGAAGCCAGCCCTCCTAAGAGAGCGGTAGATGGAGAGGCGGAGGATGATAATTACATGCCTCCCTTGGAAGACGAGGCAAGCCTCGACGATGATGAATTCGTGGTGCTAGAGGATCCCATCGAACAAGAGTGCTTCAAGCGCCGGCTTATAGCCACGGCAAATAACCTAAAGAAAAAGTAGCATCAGCTTCAAGCTGATCAAGATTTGCTAGCTGACAGATGGACTGAGGTCCTGGCGGCCGAGGAATATAAACTCGAACGCCCCTCCAAGAGTTACCCAAAGTGCAGGTTGCTACCCCGACTGGAGGAGGAAGCACCATCCCCGGCATATGACGCGGCTGATCGGCCACCTCGCGGCTGCGACAGAGAGGCATTCCAGCCAAAAGCTCAGCCCGCACCCCGACGCCATTCAAATAAAAAGGCATGGGGAAATACGCCAGACCGGCGAGACGTATTGGAGGACAAAGCAAAACATGCAAGATCAATCTACGGATCACGAGGGCCCGCCACTATGCGAGATGATAATCGTCACACCGGATACAGTAAAAGTAAGTCCGGCCGGGCCGAACACAGCGGGCAAGACTCATTTGAGCTGCGTCACGATATAGCCCAGTACAGAGGCGCCGCACACCCCTTATGCTTCATAGACGCAGTAATGGATCATCAAATCCCAGAGGGCTTCAAACCCATAAATATAGAATCATACGACGGCACAATAGATCCTGCGGTATGGATCGAGGATTTCCTCCTGCACATCCATATGGCCCGCGGTGATGACCTACACGCCATCAAATACCTCCCACTCAAACTCAAAGGACCAGCTCAGCATTGGCTCAACAGCTTGCCGGCAGAGTCCATTGGGTGTTGGGAAGGTCTGGAAGCCGCATTCCTCGACAACTTTCAGCGCACTTATGTGCGACCACCAGATGCCGATGACTTGAGCCACATAATTCAGCAGTCAAAGGAATCAGCCAGGCAATTCTGGACACGGTTCCTAACAAAGAAAAATCAAATCATCGACTGTCCGGATGTAGAGGCCCTAGCAACTTTCAAGCACAACATCCGCGATGAGTGGCTCGCCCGGCACCTTGGTCAGGAAAAGCTGAAATCTATGGCAGCCCTCACGACACTCATGACCCGCTTTTGTGCGGGAGAAGACAGCTGGCTGGCTCGCAGCAATAACATATCAAAGAACCATGGTACTTTGAATACCAAGGATGGCAATGGCAGGTCACATCGCAACAAACATAAGTGCCGCATTAACAGCGACAATACCGAGGATACGGCAGTCAATGCCGGATTCAAAGGCTCTAAACCCGGTCAGCGGAAAAATCCATTCAAAAGAAGCACTCCGGGCCCGTCCAGTTTGGACCGTATACTAGATCGCTCGTGCCAAATACACGGCACCCCCGACAAGCCAGCCAACCACACCAACAGGGATTGTTGGGTGTTCAAGCAGGCCGGCAAGATAAATGCCGAAAACAAAGATAAGGGGTCACATAGTGATGACGAGGAGGATCCCCGGCAGCCGAACACCAGAGGACAGAAGAGGTTCCCCCCACAAGTGCGGACGGTGAACATGATATACGCAACCAACATCCCCAAGAGGGAGCGGAAGCGTGCGCTCAGGGACGTATATGCGTTGGAGCCAGTCTCCCCAAAGTTCAACCCATGGTCTTCCTATCCGATCACCTTCGACCGCAGGGACCACCCCACTAGTATCCCTCATGGCGGATTCGCCGCATTGGTCCTAGACCCAATCATTGACGGATTTCACCTCACTCAAGTCCTTATGGATGGCGGCAGCAGCCTGAACCTGCTTTATCAGGACACAGTGCGCAAAATGGGTATAGACCCCTCAAGGATCAAACCCACAAAAACGACCTTTAAAGGCGTCATACCAGGTGTAGAGGCCCATTGCACAGGCTCAGTCACACTGGAAGTGGTCTTCGGATCCCCGGATAACTTCCGAAGTGAAGAGTTAATCTTCGACATAGTCCCGTTCCGAAGTGGCTACCATGCACTGCTCGGGCGAACCACATTCGCAAGATTCAATGCGGTACCGCATTATGCATATCTCAAGCTCAAGATGCCAGGACATCGGGGGGTCATCACAGTCAATGGAAACACAGAGCACTCTCTCCACACGGAGGAGCACACTGCGGCCCTCGCAGCAGAAGCACAAAGCAGCCTCTTAAGGCAATCCACTAGTTCGGCGATTAAGGACCCGAACAACTTCAAGCGCGTCTGGAGTAATCGGCAACTGGACCGCCTGGCACGTTCTGAGCTTGCAAAGCAATGCGGCCCCCACCCCGGTCCCAGCCAAACGGCAAAATCCGTGCCACGCGTACATAACTGCGCATTAAAAATACCATGGGCATAGGTGGGTAGGGGGCACGACTGCGGCACGCTCCAAGACACGACTTAAACCGCACTAGGGGCTTCCCGCTTTGTTATTTTTCTCCTTCAGGACTTTAATCTCTAGAAACCCTATCCGGCAGCATGATTGCCGAACACATGATGCAGCAACCAAGGAGGCAGAAAGCTACATCACACCACGGAACTCCCAGGTGGATTACGATAATGAGTGAAATACTTGCTTTAATACTATTCCTCAGCTTGCCCTTGGAAGGGACATGTCAAATAATCCTACTCTTTTCTTATCGCACTACTTGTATCATTCTGCTTTAACGCACCTTTTTGAATAAACAATGCATTGCATTAGGACTATTATTGCATTCTTCATTTATATATATATATGTGTGTGTGTGTGTGTGTGTGTGTGTTCATTCATGACATCTAGCACCCATACACTCTGGTACGGCCAATACACCAGGGGCTTAAGCATACCCCATAATACGGCGTGAGAAGTCTGAACACTTTCGACAGTGCGGCACCCCAAACTTATAGCATTATATGCATCAGCTCCGGATCATGTCTTGGGTCAATAGTTGGGATTGTCCGGCTCCCATGTTTTGGTACCTTAGGTTCCGCTATATCGGCTAAGGTAGCACTAGGAGAACTACTGCGATTGTGCCCCGGTTCTGCTGGGCTAAGCACCTCAGTAGAGAAAGCTAAAACTGACTGTCATGATAAGGCAAGAGACTGGTCGCTGTTCGAGAGGTTTCAAGTCCCTAAAGACTTATGCTGCTTAGAGCGAGGAGTCGGCCCTGTCCGGTTTAAGGCGTGTATAGCACCCCGAATTCGGCCTTCTGAATACTAGGGGCTTCGCCAAAATTTAAAATTATAGAATTCTATGGCTATGTGAGAGTGATAACGCATTATAGTCCGATTACCTTGTTCGTTGTGCTGAGCACCTCCCTCGAAGGACCCAACAATGGGAACAAGAGTGCTCAGGTTTATCCCGAACACCCCAGCACTCGTGGCATGGGGGCAGAAGCCGACGACTAGCCATCTCTCAGATTTGATAAACAACCGAACAGAAGGTAATATTTTAAATTCAAACAAGCGTTGCATAGCGCATATGAACAAGTTTTCATAATACAGGATTACACGAGCAAGTTTACTCAAATATTACATCTTTCGTACACTCGTCCGCTACAAGACGGGCACCCTTCAGGACACCCTCATAGTACATCTCGGGGTGGCGATGCTCCTTGCCCGCCGGCGGACCCTCCTTCACCAGCTTCACGACGTCCATCTTAGCCCAGTGCACCTTTGCATGGGCGAAAGCCCGGCGTGCACCTTCGATGCAGACGGACCGCTTGATGACTTACAGCCGTGGGCAGGCATCCACAAGCCGCCTCACCAGGCCGAAGTAGCTGTTGGGAAGGGCGTCGCCAGGCCACATCCGGACTATAAAGCCCTTCATGGCCTGTTCGGCCGCCTTGTGCAGCTCGTCCAGTTGCTTCAGCTGGTCGCTCAGAGGCATCAGGTGTTCGGTCCCAGTATACTGAGACCAGAACAGCTTCTCCGTTGAGCTTCCCTCCTCGGCCTGGTAAAACTGTGCGGCATCCAACACGCTGCGGGGCAAATCTGCGAATGCTCCTGGAGAGCTCCAGACTCGGGTAAGTAACAAGTAATTTACTTTCACATGCTTGCTTTGCATATTGAATGCCTTACCCGCCGCTATCTTCTTCATCGCATCAATCTCCTGGAGGCCTTTTGGGCTTCAGCCTTGGCACTCTTTGCACTCTCAAGGGCCGCGGCAAGCTCAGACTCTCGCGTCTTCAAGTCAAGCTCCAACGCCTTGTGCTTCGTCACGAGATCATGAAGCTCTTGCTGCACGTCGCCCACCCGTGCCTCTTGTTTTTCCCGCTCGGTGCGCTCCTGGGCCACTTTGTTTTCGGCCTCGGATAGCGCTTGCTTCAGGGTTGCCACCTCGGTCGTGGCCCCTGGCAAATTAAAGATGATCCTGTCATTTTGCAATCGCATCCTTTTTGTATATATACACATCTATAGAGAAGGTATTACTTACCTTTGTTCTCCTCGAGCTGCCTCTTGGCAAGGCCGAGCTCTTTCTTGGACCCTTCAAGGTCCTGCTTCAGTACAGCGACCTCCGCAGTCAGTGCGGCAGAGGTCAGCAACGAAGCCTGCATGCGCATATAGACATACTTATAATAGACTCTTGAAGATATTAGTTGATCCTCTATTCGGCTTTTCTTTTTGAACACCAAACAGAGCATCAGGGGCTACTGTCTATGCGGTAATATTTTTCCTATATTTCAAATACTTACCTTAAAGCCTGTTAGAAGGCTGGCACAGGCTTCACTCAGTCCGCTCTTGGCGGACTGAACCTTCTGGATCACCGCACTCATAATAGTGCGGTGCTCTTCGTCAATAGAAGTGCTGTGAAGCGCTCCCAGCAGATTGTCCGGTGCCTCTGGATGGACAGAGGTCACCGGCACAGGTGTCTTGCCCCTTTTGGAAGGAGGCTGCCTGCCTGAGTCCGGAACCACTGGAGGTTCCGGCGCGGTGTTCCGCTGAGGGCCGAACTCGGAGCCCTCGGGAGCCTCCCTCCCTCTGCTCCCGAAGTCCGGAAGGTCGCCTCCGGGATTGTCTCCCCTCGACCCAGTGCCTCTTGAGGCAATACCTCGGAATTGTCCGTAGGGCAAGGGGAGGTGGCGATCGGAAGTGGATCGCTATCCATATCCGACGAGTCCAAGGAGCCGCCCGACGAAGATACGTCGATACGGGCTTGGGCGGTCTGCATAATCATATTTGGCGTTAGGAGAAGCAGTGCGACAAAGGTATGCTATGAGTTACTCTGGTATCCGATTACTTACGACTTCACCAGGGGCTTGGCCCTGAGCAGCCATTTGTCTTCACCTTCTACGGCGGTGGTGGAGTAGTCCAGAAGGAGGGTCCTCCCCTTCTTGGACCCTTCGACCCCCCGGTCGGGGCGGCCTTCCTTTTCTTGTCTCCCCCGACTGAAGGGGGGGCATCTTCATCTTCCTCCTCGTCTTCGGGGGAGGAGTGCGCCGCAGAGTTATCGGACGATGAGTCCGATACCACCTGGCGCCGGGAACTCTTTCGGGTTCCCTCGCACATCTTGGTCTTCTCCGGCACCCTGTAAGGAGCCAGAGTCAGCATCTCCGTCAGGAGAGCGTCCGCAGTGTCTTCGGGCAGAGGGGCCGGACAGTTAATCTGCCCCGACGTCTCCACCCAGTCCTATCAAAGGCATGGAGCTCAGACCCCGCACATGGTTAAGCTAGGGGAAATAAATATCCTACCGGATGTATAGAACTCACCAAATGCACTAGGCGCTTCGCGCTTAGCCCGCGGTCCTCGGTAAGAGAAGGAGGGACCTCGGTGCCCTTGAACAACACCCTCCAGATGTCCTTGTGCGTCGTGTCGAAGAGCTCGCTTAGAGTCTGGTGCCAGGCCGGGTCGAACTCCCATAAGTTAAAATCCCGTTGTTGACACGGGAGGATCCGGCGGAAGAGCATGACCTGGACTATGTTGACAAGCTTGAGCTTCTTGCTTGCCATATTCCGGATACATTTCTGGAGTCCGTCCAGCTCCACCGATGAACCCCGGGACATGCCCTTCTCTTTCCAGGAGGTGAGCCGCGTGGGGATTTCGGATCGAAACTCGGGTCCACCACCCAGTTGGTGTCGCGCGGCTCGGTGATGTAGAACCACGCCGATTGCCATCCCTTTATGGTCTCCATGAAGGAGCCTTCGAGCCATATAACATTGGGCATCTTGCCCACCATGGCTCCGCCGCATTCCGCTTGTTGGCCTCCCACCACCTTCGGCTTGATATTGAAGGTCTTCAGCCACAGGACGAAGTGGGGCCGGATGCGGAGGAAAGCCTCACACACGATGATGAACGCCGAAATGCTGAGGATGAAGTTCGGGGCCAGATCATGAAAGTCCAGCCCATAGTAGAACATGATACCGCGGACGAATGGATGAAGGGGAAACCCCAGTCCGCGGAGGAAGTGGTGGAGGAAAACTACCCTCTCATGAGGTTCCAGGGTAGGGACGATCTGCCCCGCAGCGGGCAACCGATGCGTGATATTCGCAGCTAAGTATCCGGCTCCGCGCAGCTTTTTGATGTGTCCCTCTATGACGGAGGAAGCCATCCATTTGCCTCCCGCTCCGGACATGTTTGGAGAAGGTTGAGGAGAGATGTGGACTTGGGTGTTGGAGCTCGAGTGTGCGAGAATGGATGAGCAAGGAGGAAGAAGGCGTGGGTAGAAAAAGGTAAAACCTTATCCCTTTATAAGGGGGGACGAAACTATGCGCCCCCACTAGCCTAGTGAAACTCGCTTATCCCCAAGCGCAGTAATTGATGGCGCAGTTGGGTTACCCACGCCCGTATTGATGAGAATCCCGTAATAAGGGGGACACGATCTCTGCTTTGACAAGACGTGTCAAGAAACAGCCTCGCGTTATGTGCAGGGCTGGTTAAAGAAAAACAATTCGAATAATCGCCGAGCCATGGCATGATGTCATGTTGCCAAAACGTGTCAGCAGATTAGATTTGTGGAAATATTATTCTCTCTGCGGTGGTATGTGGAACTTATTTTGCAGGGTCGGACACTATCCTTTCATTCAAACTCTTCTATGGTGTATCCGGAGGAGGAACCCGCCTTGCAATGCCGAAGACAACAGTGCGCGCCGGACTCATTGTCATTGAAGCCTGGTTCAGGGGCTACTGAGGGAGTCCTAGATTAGGGGGTCTCCGGACAGCCGGACTATATCCTTTGGCCGGACTGTTGGACTATGAAGATACAAGATTGAAGACTTCCTCTCGTGTCCGGATGGGACTCTACTTGGTGTGAAAGGCAAGCTAGGCGGTACGGATATGGATATCTCCTCCTTTGTAACCGACCTTGTGTAACCCTAACCCCCTCCGGTGTCTATATAAACCGGAGGGTTTTAGTCCGTAGGACAACATACAATCATACCATAGGCTAGCTTCTAGGGTTTAGCCTCTCCGATCTCGTGGTAGATCAACTCTTGTAATACCCATATCATCAAGAATAAATCAAGCAGGACGTAGGGTTTTACCTCCATCAAGAGGGCCCGAACCTAGGTAAAACATCGTGTCCCCTGCCTCCTGTTACCATCCGCCTTAGACGCACAGTTCGGGACCCCCTACCCGAGATCCGTCGGTTTTGACACCGACAACCCCCGTTTCAATCGTAGGAGGTCCGTTTCGTCCGTTGTGCGGTACGCCACACCCCTCCCGATCAACAGGACCCCGTTTCGACTATAGGAGGTCCGTTTCCTCCGTTTTGCGGTACGCCAGACCCCTCCCGATCAACAGGACCCTGTTCCGAACATAGGAGGTCCGTTTCCTCCGTTGTGCGGTACGCCAGGCCTCGTTTGCATCGCCTGTTCGGTCCAAGCCCTCGCGATGAACACGACCACGCATTCCATTCCGACCCAGCCGGTTGGCTCCCACGCGTTCCGTTGCCTCCCGATGAACACAACGCATTCCGTTTCCTCCCCATGAACACGACCCATTCCGTTGCCTCCCCATGAACACGAGGACGACGTTGTTTCTCCGTTCCGACCCAGCCATGTACATGAGCCCTGGCCGTATGTATGCGCGAGTAGGCGTTCGAGACCCCGCCCGTATGTACACATACGTGGCCGTATTTTCTTTCTTGCACCCTGGCCGCTGTACGTACGTGTACATTCTATGTGCGCGCCTCTACTACGACACATGTGCGCCTCTACATCCACCAGTATATATGTATGTACACGTTCGCGACCAGAATGACAACGCTACGTACGCTTCGACCAGGTGGGTCCCGACTGTCAGGCACTTCCTTGCATGCGAAGATGTAGCTGGTGGGTCCCAGCAGTCAAGGGGGTGAATCATTTTTTTTGCCCGGACGCACTTCCTTGCGTGCGAAGATGTAGCTGGTGGGTCCCAGCAGTCAGGGGCAAACGTTTTTTTCGCGAAAAACGATGGCCCGTCCGGTGGGTCCCCGCTGTCAGGTGGAGGAATAATTATTTTGCATGTAATAAGGAGGCACTTCCTTGCTGTGGCCATGGACCCAGCTGTCAGCCTCTCCACGTACAGTCCATGTCTGATGGAAGTCATTCCTTGACCATGTTGACCACGCCGCACCGAGAGCACCAGGGCGGTGGACGACGGCGAGGCCTAGGAAGGGGAAGACACGGAGTCGGGGAAGACGCGGCAGTGGATCCCCACGCGTAGAGGAGTATGAGGGTTCACTGGTTCGCTGTGGTGTGAGGCTGCCGTCGCCGCAGAATAACAGGGGGTGTGGGTGAGTAGAGGGATGGCCTGGCTAGCGGTGGGAGTAGTAGGGGGCGGTGAGGCCTCCGCCACATCGCATCCGGCAACGGGAGGCAGGAACACAAGGCACGACCGGCGCTGGTTTGGGCGGCTGGAGCAAGAAGACCAGAGGTTGAAGAAGCACTACGGTCGTTGGATGGACATCATACGGTCACTGGAGCTAGAATCGTGCATATTGACTAAGTTGACAAAGCCCTCCGTCCCCGTCAACATAGTAGGCCCACAAGTCAGCCTGCCACTACTATATTGGGTCCCAGCTAACAGGGGGAGTATTCATTTTTTTTGTGCGCAATAAGGAGGCACTTCATTGCGTGCGAAGATATAGCTGGTGGGTCCGAGCTGTCAGCGGGGGTAACGTTTTTTTCGCGAAATACAGAGGCCCTTTCGGTGGGTCCCTGATGTCAGGTGGAGGAATCATTATTTTGCGTGTAATAAGGAGGCATTTCCTTGCGTGCGGCCGTGGACCTAGATGTCGGCCTCTCCACGTACAGTCCACTTCAGATGCATGTCGGTCGTTGACCACGTTGACCAGGCCGCACCGAGAGCACCAGGGCGGTGGACGACGGTGAGGCCTAGGAAGGGAACGACATGGAGGCAGGGAAGACTCGGCAGTTGTTTCCCATGCGGAGGGGAGTACGACTGTACGAGGGTTTACTGATTTCTCTGTCGTCGCCAGAGAATAACAGCAGGTGTGGGTGAGTAGAGGGATGGCTAGGCCAGCGATGGGAGTACGGTTGGGCGGTGAGGCCTGCGCGGCAGCAGAGCGGGCCACGAGGAGGAGGGAGCAGGCAATCCCGCCGGTGCTTGTTTGAGCGGCTGGAGCAGGAAGAGCAGAGATTGAAGAAGCACGACGGCCGTTGGATGGCCATCCAACAGTCACTGCTTGTGCGTCAACCTTTTTTTAGGAAAGCCTCAAATCTGTGGAAAACAGCATACAACCCATCTGCCATTATTTCTAATAATTTACAGCCCATTTGCTAATTCTTAAGGTTTTTTTGGAGCCCATATTCTTTTTGTTAGCATTACAATCCATATTGTGGACACGGTTAAAAAATTATATGAAATTTTGCATATTTCGGTGTGGTCCGAACTGTTTTTAATCCCAAAATTTTGACTCACATTCAAACTGATTTAAAAAATAAATGTATATCAATATAAAATCCAACAAATTCTCCATGCATAAAAATTAATGTAATTTAAAATCTCGAAATGAAAAAAGATATTTTAAACTAATTGTCGGTTTGATGTGTTTTAAAAATGTACATCCCATTTCTCATTATTGATAGGCCATTTTCTCGGCCAACCGAATGAAGCTCTCCTCGTCTTGAAAGATTTGCAGCCCAACAGGCCTGACAAAGCGACTTACTTGGCAAATCACAAAAAAAACTGGGCTGTGGCCGTGGACCCAGCTGTCAGTCCATTTGTTTTTTAGTCCATTTGGTGGGCTGGGTGAAACAATGATGTAGCATCTATGCAGCCCATTTAAATCCCATTTGCATTTTTCTCGAAATCCGCGGACTTGTTGGGCTGGGTGAAAATATCATGTTGGGCTAGACGGGGAAAGTACTGGGAGAAAACTCAGTTTACATCGAAAAAGAAAGTGAGAGAAAATTCAAAGACCTGCTGGGTCCACCTGAGGAGGGGAATATGTTGGGAGGAAGGAGATTCAAAGCACGACAGCCGAGTGAACTAGTTTTTTTATGGACAAGTGAACTAGTTTACATACATAAGCAAATAGCCACTAAAAAAGCAATCAGGTTAATGGGTTATTAAAAGAAATATTTCGGACAAAACAGATAATTACGACACATAGGCTAATGCATGAAACACTCAGATGATAAAGGTGCTTATAAACAGATAAAGTACAACATCTAGACCTTCCTAGCACGCTTGATCATGACGCTGCGGCTGTCCGTGTACTCGTCGGTTATGGGAAGCAGACACGCCCTCATGTCCAATATCTGCATGTACATGTCGTAGCATGCGTATGCGTCCTTGGCTGCGTAGGTTATGTAGGCTAAATTCAGAGGTACCTCCCACGTGTTCAGGTCGTCTTCTTTCATGTTGGCGTATCAGGGGTCGATGATGGTCTCAGCGAGGTCAACCACGGAGTCCTTCTCCTGCCCGTTGGTGATGATCTTTTATTGCTTCTGGATGTCGACAAGCTTGTTGCACCAGATGGCCGAATCGGCGCGTTCTTCCTTCTCTCCATTGTAGCGAAGTTGCACTCGGTGCTGCCGATGAAACGGGCGAATGCTCCAGAACCTGGTGCAGCCATAGGACTGAGGCGAGGCAGAGCTTCACCGAGTCCATATTGTTTGTGTACATCACATTCAACTTGGTGCAGCCATAGGACTGAACGGCGAACTCAAAGGGGAACTCCTTGCTGAAGTCCATATCCAGCAGGCTCACCTCTCGGATCGCCATTGGAGTCTCTTCAAGTGAACGAGTGTTTAGGCAGCGGCAGCAGTTCGTTTTTCAGCTCTTGGGGAACTGGATTCAACAGTAAGCTGAGTGTGTAGAGGTGACAACAGTTACTACCCCTCCCTCGTTCGCTGCACGCCCGACAGAAGATGCACCCTCGGCCACACGTCGGTTCACGAGCGGGTCTGTATTGGTACTGTAATAACAGGAGTTAGTGGTCACTTTACTTAAATTTAATTAGCTTTAATAGAAATTTATACTTAAAACAAGCAATGCATTCGCTCGTTCTATCAGTGCCACAGGATCAACATGCACAACAATTAGAATTATTATTCTCAGGACGCACATGATCAACACATTTGTCGCACTTTCACAAAGATAATACTACCAAGCTTGAACTGTTTGTTATGGTTGTTCTCCTCTGCATCATCATGCCGTGTTTCCCAGCTTGCAAGATTCAGAACCAACAAATAAGATCCAAATAATAAGTACAACAAAGATGCCTACACATCTCATTGATTCCTAGCTTCCAAGATTCAGAACCAACAAATAAGATCCAAATAGTAAGTACAACAAAGATGCCTACACATCTCATTGATTCCCAGCTTGCAAGATTCAGAACCAACAAATAAGATTCAAATAATAAGTACAACAAAGATGCCTACACATCTTACTGATTCCCAGCTTGCAAGATTCAGAACCAACCCATTAGAGCCTTTTGATAAAGTGAATATCAGGATTAAATCCATCTTGGCTAGCCATGTCATACAATTGAAGAACTTGGCGAATGCTCTTGACCGTCACAACATCTGTAGTTGAGTATTCCTGTTTGCACAGCATATTTGCACAACACAAACAAGGAGACAGGAGAGCATGATTTCGCTTTAATAGCGGCCTCCTTGAACTCAACCTCCAGCTCTACTTGGATGAGGTCTGCCTGGACTTCCATGATTCAATTCATGCGCCTTTTTCTGAAGTTCACCTGAAATGAAGCAAAGATTGCATCATTCAGCTAGCAAGAAGTACTTGCTCTTGTGAGCTGGCAGGTTCTTCTTTAGTAGTTGCACTAAAATTGAGGAACATTAAGGTTGGATGTCCGGCTCATGTAATAAAGTGCCATTGTGGTGACAGTGATGGCTCCATCTTGCAAAGGCTAATAAAATGTTGCACGAGATTACCAACAGAACTTGACGGAGGTTTTGGAAACTCCAATCACCATTTTGTGCAGTTCCACCAAAATTGAGAGATGTTGCCCACGTGACATTTTAGTTGAACTGCACAAGACACTCATTCCAAAAAAAGTGTTTTGTGCAGTTCACCAAAAGGTCAAAATAGCAACAAGGTGAAATGGATATCCCTATCTGCACAAAAAGATAGAAAGTAAACAGTTGTTGGTCAATAAGAATATACGAAACATATACAAAATGAAAAGAAGCATCTTAATTATGTTCATGGCAATCATGCAAGGACAGTATAAATTTTAAAATGTCAACAATGCTTCATGTTAGCAGAAGCATTACGATCAACAATGAGATTCCTCAAATATGGGATTACTTTAATGGTGGCATTGCTTGTTTACCAGACACAGTAAATCAACAGCAGCTAAAGAGTTGGTTTAAGGGCATGGGACCGAGGGGACACCAGGACACTTAGCAGCGTAAAGGAGCAACTGTTGGAAATATGCCCTAGAGGCAATAATAAAAGGATTATTATTATATTTCCTTGTTCATGATAATTGTCTTTTATTCATGCTATAATTGTGTTATCCGAAAATCGTAATACATGTGTGAATACATAGACACCAACATGACCCTAGTAAGCCTCTAGTTGACTAGCTCGTTGATCAATAGATAGTCATGGTTTCCTGACTATGGACATTGGATGTCATTGATAACGAGATCACATCATTAGGAGAATGATGTGATGGACAAGACCCAATCCTAAACATAGCACAAGATCGTATAGTTCGTTTGCTAGAGTTTTTTCAATGTCAAGTATCTTTTCCTTAGACCATGAGATCGTGTAACTCCCGGATACCGTAGGAGTGCTTTGGGTGTACCAAACGTCACAACGTAACTGGGTGACTATAAAGGTATACTACGGGTATCTCCGAAAGTGTCTGTTGGTTGACACGGATCAAGACTGGGATTTGTCACTCCGTATGACAGAGAGGTATCTCTGGGCCCACTCGGTAATGCATCATCATAATGAGCTCAAAGTGACCAAGTGTCTGGTCACGGGATCATGCATTACAGTACAAGTAAAGTGACTTGCCGGTAACGAGATTGAACGAGGTATTGGGATACCGATGATCGAATCTCGGGCAAGTAACGTACCGATTGACAAAGGGAATTGTATACGGGGTTGCTTGAATCCTCGACATCGTGGTTCATCCGATGAGATCATCGAGGAGCATGTGGGAGCCAACATGGGTATCCAGATCCCGCTGTTGGCTATTGATCGGAGAGCCATCTCGGTCATGTCTACATGTCTCCCGAACCCGTAGGGTCTACACACTTAAGGTTCGGTGACGCTAGGATTGTAGAGATATGAATATGCAGTAACCCGAAAGTTTTTCGGAGTCCCGGATGAGATCCCAGACGTCACGAGGAGTTCCAGAATGGTCCGGAGGTGAAGAATTATATATAGGAAGTGCAGTTTCGGCCATCGGGAGAGTTTCGGGGGTCACCGGTATTGTACCGGGACCACCTGAAGGGTCCCGGGGGTCCACCGGGTGGGGCCACCCATCCCGGAGGGCCCCATGGGCTAAAGTGGGGAGGGGAACCAACCCATAGTGGGCTGGTGTGCCCCCCTTGGCAAACCCCCTGCGCCTAGGGTTGGAAACCCTAGGGTGGGGGGCGCCCCACTTGCCTTGGGGGCCACTCCACCCCTTGGCCGCCCCCCCCCCCTAGGAGATCCCATCTCCTAGGGCCGGCGCACCCCCTAGGGGGCCTATATAAAGGGGGGAGGGAGGGGCAGCCGCACCCTTGAGTCTTGGCGCCTCCCTCTCCCCTGCTACACCTCTCCCTCTCGCAGTAAAACGGTGAAGCCCTGCTGCGGTGACCCCTGCATCCACCACCACGCCGTCGTGCTGCTGGATCTTCATCAACCTCTCCTCCCCCCTTGCTGGATCAAGAAGGAGGAGACGTCACGTTGACCGTACGTGTGTTGAACACGGAGGTGCCGTTCGTTCGGCGCTAGGATCTCCGGTGATTTGGATCACGTCGAGTACGACTTCCTCATCCCCGTTCTTTGAACGCTTCTGCGCGTGATCTACAAAGGTATGTAGATGCAATCCGATCACTCGTTGCTAGATGAACTCATAGATGGATCTTGGTGAAACCGTAGGAAAATTTTTGTTTTCTGCAACGTTCCCCAATAGTGGCATCATGAGCTAGGTCTATGCGTAGTTCTCTTTGCACGAGTAGAACACAATTTGTTGTGGGCGTAGATGTTGTCAACTTTCTTGCCGCTACTAGTCTTATTTTGCTTCAGCAGTATTGTGGGATGAAGCGGCCCGGACCAACCTTACACGTACGCTTACGTGAGACCGGTTCCACCGACTGACATGCACTAGTTGCATAAGGTGGCTGGCGGGTGTCTGTCTCTCCCACTTTAGTTGGAGCGGATTCGATGAAAAGGGTCCTTATGAAGGGTAAATAGATGTTGACAAATCACGTTGTGGCTTTCACGTAGGTAAGAAAACGTTCTTGCTAGAACCCTATTGCAGCCACGTAAAACTTGCAACAACAATTAGAGGACATCTAACTTGTTTTTGCAGCAAGTGTTTTGTGATGTGATATGGCCAAAGTTGTGATGAATGATGAATGATATATATGTGATGTATGAGATGTTCATGCTATTGTAATAGGAATCACGACTTGCATGTCGATGAGCATGACAACCGGCAGGAGCCATAGGAGTTGTCTTTATTTTTTTGTATGACTTGCGTGTCATTGAGAAACGCCATGTAAATTACTTTACTTTATTGCTAAACGTGTTAGCCATAGTAGTAGAAGTAATAGTTGGCGAGCAACTTCATGGAGACACGATGATGGAGATCATGATGATGGAGATCATGGTGTCATGCCGGTGACAAGATGATCATGGAGCCCCAAGATGGAGATCAAAGGAGCTATGTGATATTGGCCATATCATGTCACTATTATTATTTGATTGCATGTGATGTTTATCATGTTTTTGCATCTTGTTTACTTAGAACGACGGTAGTAAATAAGATGATCCCTCATAATAACTTCAAGAAAGTGTTCCCCCTAACTGTGCACCGTTGTGATAGTTCGTTGTTTCGAAGCACCACATGATGATCGGGTGTGATAGATTCCAACGTTCACATACAATGGGTGTAAGACAGATTTACACATGCAAACACTTAGGTTGACTTGACGAGCCTAGTATGTACAGACATGGCCTCGGAACACAGAAGACCGAAAGGTTGAGCATGAGTCATATAGAAGATACGATCAACATGAAGATGTTCACCGATGTTGGCTAGTCCGTCTCACGTGATGATCGGACACGGCCTAGTTAACTCGGATCATGTTATACTTAGATGACTGGAGGGATGTCTATCTGAGTGGGAGTTCATTGAATAATTTGATTTAGATGAACTTAATTATCATGAACTTAGTCTAAAATCTTTACAACATGTATTGTAGATCAAATGGCCAACATTGTCCTCAACTTCAACGCGTTCCTAGAGAAAACCAAGCTGAAAGACGATGGCAGCAACTATACGGACTGGGTCCGGAACCTGAGGATCATCCTCATAGCTGCCAAGAAAGATTATGTCCTACAAGCACCGTTAGGTGAAGCACCTGCTCTCCCTGCAGAACAAGACGTTATGAACGCTTGGCAGACACGTACCGATGATTACTCCCTCGTTCAGTGCGGCATGCTTTACAGCTTAGAACCGGGGCTCCAAAAGCGTTTTGAGAGACACAGAGCATATGAGATGTTCGAAGAGCTGAAAATGGTTTTTCAAGCTCATGCCCGGGTCGAGAGATATGAAGTCTCCAACAAGTTCTTCAGTTGTAAGATGGAGGAAAATAGTTCTGTCAGTGAGCACATACTCACTATGTCAGGGTTACATAACCGCTTGACTCAGCTGGGAGTTAATCTCCCGGATGACGCGGTCATTGACAGAATCCTTCAGTCGCTTCCACCGAGCTACAAGAGCTTTGTGATGAACTTCAATATGCAGGGGATGGAAAAGACCATTCCTGAAGTATTTGCAATGCTGAAATCAGCAGAGGTAGAAGTCAAAAAGGAACATCAAGTGTTGATGGTGAATAAAACCACTAAGTTCAAAAAAGGCAAGGGTAAGAAGAACTTCAAGAAGGACGGCAAGGGAGTTGCCGCGCCCAGTAAGCAAGCTGCCGGGAAGAAGCCAAAGAATGGACCCAAGCCCGAGACTGAGTGCTTTTATTGCAAGGAAAGTGGTCACTGGAAGCGGAACTGCCCCAAATACTTAGCGGACAAGAAGGCCGGCAAAACGAAAGGTATATGTGATATACATGTAATTGATGTGTACCTTACCAGTACTCATAGTAGCTCCTAGGTGTTTGATACCGGTGCAGTTGCTCACATTTGTAACTCAAAACAGGAGCTGCGGAATAAGCGGAGACTGGCGAAGGACGAGGTGACGATGCGCGTCGGGAATGGTTCCAAGCTCGATGTGATCGCCGTCGGCACGCTACCTCTACATTTGCCTATGGGATTAGTTTTGAACCTCAATAATCGTTATTTAGTGCCAAGTTTGAGCATGAACATTGTATCAGGATCTCGTTTAATACGAGATGGCTAATCATTTAAATCCAAGAATAATGGTTGTTCTATTTATATGAGAGATATGTTTTATGGTCATGCTCCGATGGTGAATGGTTTATTCTTAATGAATCTCGAGCGTAATGCTACACATATTCATAGTGTGAGTACCAAAAGATGTAAGGTTGATAATGATAGTCCCACATACTTGTGGCACTGCCACCTTGGTAACATAGGTGTCAAACGCATGAAGAAGCTCCATGCAGATGGACTTTTAGAGTCTCTTGATTACGAATCATTTGACACGTGCGAACCATGCCTCATGGGTAAAATGACCAAGACTCCGTTCTCAGGAACAATGGAGCGAGCAACCAACTTATTGGAAATTATACATACTGATGTGTGCGGTCTAATGAGTGTTGAGGCTCGCGGTGGCTATCGTTATGTTCTCACCCTCACTGATGACTTGAGTAGATATGGGTATGTCTATTTAATGAAACACAAGTCTGAGACCTTTGAAAAGTTCAAGGAATTTCAGAGTGAGGTTGAGAATCAACGTGACAGGAAAATCAAGTTCTTGCGATCAGATCGTGGAGGAGAATACTTGAGTCACGAGTTTGGCACACACTTAAGAAAATGTGGAATAGTTTCACAACTGACGCCGCCTAGAACACCTCAGCGTAATGGTGTGTCCGAACGTCGTAATCACACTCTATTAGATATGGTGTGATCTATGATGTCTCTTACCGATTTACCGCTATCATTTTGGGGCTATGCTTTAGAGACTGCCGCATTCACTTTAAATAGGGCTCCGTCAAAATCCGTTGAGACGACACCGTATGAATTATGGTTTGGGAAGAAACCTAAGCTGTCGTTTCTAAAAGTTTGGGGATGCGATGCTTATGTCAAGAAACTTCAACCTGAAAAGCTCGAACCCAAGTCAGAAAAATGCGTCTTCATAGGATACCCTAAAGAAACTATTGGGTATACCTTCTACCTCAGATCCGAAGGCAAGATCTTTGTTGCCAAGAATGGATCCTTTCTAGAGAAAGAGTTTCTCTCGAAAGAAGTAAGTGGGAGGAAAGTAGAACTAGATGAAGTATTACCTCTTGAACCGGAAAGTGGTGCAACTCAAGAAAATGTTCCTAAGGTGCCTGTACCAACTAGAGAGGAAGTTAATGATGATGATCATGAAACTTCAGATCAAGTTGCTACTGAACTTCATAGGTCCACAAGGACACGTTCCGCACCAGAGTGGTACGGCAACCCTGTCTTGGAAATCATGTTGTTAGACAACGCTGAACCTTCGAACTATGAAGAAGCGATGGCGGGCCCAGATTCCAACAAATGGCTTGAAGCCATGCAATCCGAGATAGGATCCATGTATGAAAACAAAGTATGGACTTTGAAAGACTTTCCCGATGATCAGCGAGCGATAGAAAACAAATGGATCTTTAAGAAGAAGACGAACGCGGATGGTAATATTACCATCTATAAAGCTCGACTTGTCACTAAGGGTTATCGACAAGTTCAAGGGGTTGACTACGATGAGACTTTCTCACCGGTAGCGAAGCTGAAGTCCGTCTGAATTATGTTAGCAATTGCCGCATACTATGATTATGAGATATGGCAAATGGACGTCAAAACGGCATTCCTTAATGGTTTCCTTAAGGAAGAATTGTATATGATGCAGCCGGAAGGTTTTGTCGATCCTAAGAATGCTGACAAGGTGTGCAAGCTCCAACGCTCGATTTATGGGCTGGTGCAAGCATCTCGGAGTTGGAAAATTCGCTTTCATGAGATGATCAAAGCGTTTGGGTTTATGCAAACTTATGGAGAAGCCTGCGTTTACAAGAAAGTGAGTGGGAGCTCTGTAGCATTTCTCATATTATATGTAGATGACATACTTTTGATGGGAAATGATATATAGCTTTTGGACAGCATTAAGGCCTACTTGAATAAGAGTTTTTCAATGAAGGACCTTGGAGAAGCTGCTTATATATTAGGCATCAAGATCTATAGAGATAGATCAAGATGCCTCATAGGTCTTTCACAAAGCACATACCTTGATAAGATATTGAAGAAGTTCAATATGGATCAGTCTAAGAAGGGGTTCTTGCCTGTGTTGCAAGGTGTGAAATTGAGCTCAGCTCAATGTCCGACCACGGCAAAAGATATAGAAGAGATGAGTGCCATCCCCTATGCCTCAGCCATAGGTTCTATTATGTATACCATGCTGTGTACCAGACCTGATGTAAACCTTGCCGTAAGTTTGGTAGGTAGGTACCAAAGTAATCCCGGCAAGGAACACTAGACAGCGGTCAAGAATATCCTGAAGTACCTGAAAAGGACTAAGGAAATGTTTCTCGTTTATGGAGGTGACGAAGAGCTCGTCGTAAAGGGTTACATCAATGCTAGCTTTGACACAGATCTGGATGACTCTAAGTCACAAACCGAATACGTGTATATTTTGAATGGTGGGGCAGTAAGCTGGTGCAGTTGCAAGCAGAGCGTCGTGGCGGGATCTACATGTGAAGCGGAGTACATGATGGCCTCGGAGGCAGCGCATGAAGCAATTTGGGTGAAGGAGTTCATCACCGACCTAGGAGTCGTACCCAATGCGTCGGGGCCGATCAAACTCTTCTGTGACAACACTGGAGCTATTGCACTTGCCAAGGAGCCCAGGTTTCACAAGAAGACCAGGCACATCAAGCGTCGCTTCAACTCCATTCGTGAAAATGTTCAAGATGGAGATATAGATATTTGTAAACTACATACGGACCTGAATGTAGCAGATCCGTTGACTAAACCTCTCCCTAGAGCAAAACATGATCAACACCAGAATTCCATGGGTGTTCGATTCATCACAATGTAACTAGATTATTGACTCTAGTGCAAGTGCGAGACTGTTGGAAATATGCCCTAGAGACAATAATAAAAGGATTATTATTATATTTCCTTGTTCATGATAATTGTCTTCTATTCATGCTATAATTGTGTTATCCGGATATTGTAATACATGTGTGAATACATAGACACCAACATGTCCCTAGTAAGCCTCTAGTTGACTAGCTCGTTGATCAATAGATAGTCATGGTTTCCTGACTATGGACATTGGATGTCATTGATAACGAGATCACATCATTAGGAGAATGATGTGATGGATAAGACCCAATCCTAAACATAGCACAAGATCGTATAGATCGTTTGCTAGAGTTTTTTCAATGTCAAGTATCTTTTCCTTAGACCATGAGATCGTGTAACTCCCAGATACCGTAGGAGTGCTTTGGGTGTACCAAACGTCACAACGTAACTGGGTGACTATAAAGGTATACTACGGGTATCTCCGAAAGTGTCTGTTGGGTTGACACGGATCAAGACTGGGATTTGTCACTCCGTATGACGGAGAGGTATCTCTGGGCCCACTCGATAATGCATCATCATAATGAGCTCAAAGTGACCAAGTGTCTGGTCACGGGATCATGCATTACAATACGAGTAAAGTGACTTGCCAGTAACGAGATTGAACGAGGTATTGGGATACCGACGATCGAATCTCGGGCAAGTAACGTACCGATTGACAAAGGGAATTGTATACGGGGTTGCTTGAATCCTCGACATCGTGGTTCATCTGATGAGATCATCGAGGAGCATGTGGGAGCCAACATGGGTATCCAGATCCCTCTGTTGGCTATTGACCGGAGAGCCATCTCGGTCATGTCTACATGTCTCCCGAACCCGTAGGGTCTACACACTTAAGGTTCGGTGACGCTAGGGTTGTAGAGATATGAATATGCAGTAACCCGAAAGTTGTTCGGAGTACCGGATGAGATCTTGGACGTCACGAGGAGTTCCAGAATGGTCCGGAGGTGAAGAATTATATATAGGAAGTGTAGTTTCGGCCATCGGGAGAGTTTCGGGGGTCACCGGTATTGTACCGGGACCACCGGAAGGGTCCCGGGGGTCCACCAGGTGGGGCCACCCATCCCGGAGGGCCCCATGGGCTAAAGTGGGGAGGGGAACCAGCCCATAGTGGGCTGGTGCGCCCCCCTTGGCCCACCCCCTACGCCTAGGGTTGGAAACCCTAGGGTGGGGGCGCCCCACTTGCCTTGGGGGCCACTCCACCCCTTGGCCGCCCCCCCCCTAGGAGATCCCATCTCCTAGGGCCGGCGCACCCCCTAGGGGGACTATATAAAGGGGGGAGGGAGGGGCAGCCGCACCCTTGAGTCTTGGTGCCTCCCTCTCCCCTGCTACGCCTCTCCCTCTCGCAGTAAAATGGTGAAGCCCTGCTGCGGTGACCCCTGCATCCACCACCACGCCGTCGTGCTGCTGGATCTTCATCAACCTCTCCTCCCCCCTTGCTGGATCAAGAAGGAGGAGACGTCACACTGACCATACGTGTGTTGAACACGGAGGTGCCGTCTGTTCGGCGCTAGGACCTCCGGGGATTTGGATCACGTCGAGTACGACTTCCTCATCCCCGTTCTTTGGAAGCTTTCGCGTGTGATCTACAAAGGTATGTAGATGCAATCCGATCACTCGTTGCTATATGAACTCATAGATGGATCTTGGTGAAACCGTAGGAAAATTTTTGTTTTCTGCAACGTTCCCCAACAGCAACTTACTTATCATACTGGGGAAAACAAGAGGAGTGCCATTGTACTATGTGAGGGCAGCAAATCTAATCCTGGAGACCTTGTACTATGTGAGGGCAGCAAATCTAATCCCGGAGGCCTTTTACTATGTGAGGGAAGCAAATCTAATCCTGGAGACCTTTTACTATGTGAGGGCAACAAATCTAACCCTGAGACCTTTTACTATGTGAGGGCAGCAAATCTAATCGTAGAGACCTTTTACTATGTGATGGCAGCAAATCTAATCCTGGACATACTCTGTTGACTTGTCCACCAGCCGCCACTTTCTATCTTTTTTTTAACCAATAATAGATCTGTTCCTTATCCAGTTTGTACTGCGTTTTCCCATTATTTCCCTTTTCAACCAAGAGACCGGTTGGGTATCCAGTCTCTACTACTTTCACTATATTATTTCCTCTTTGAATCAAGTCCTAGATTCATGCTACAACTTTCCCCCCTTTCCTCCTTGTTTGAACAAAGCCCTAGATTCGAATGCATGAAGTAGTTTTACCTCTAATAATACTAAAAATTTAGGTGGCTTTGGAAGGGCTGATGGGAGTAGAAAAAGATGCACATGCAGACATGTGGGGAGCTGGGGCAGTAGAGCAAGGCCGCTTTCAAAGAACTTATACCTGAGGGTCGCCGGGATGTCGGCGGCGGCAGGTCGGATCTGCGGACAATACGGCAGGGTGGAAGAAGGGTCGGAGGACCTCCCGAGCCGGCCATGTGTCGGAGAGAACGACACGGTTAGAGGATCGGGCCCCTCCGGCAGCTGTGGGTTTCCTCCCTCGGCGGCGATGACCGTGTGAACGATGCACCTTTTAGTCCTCTACACACACCGGCCGAAGGGATCTGGCCGGATCTGTGACCAGCGGTGAGCAGAGAGAAAATGTCACCACTGCCGTCTTATTTATATCTGGAGAGGATGAGGGAATGAAGAGAGCAACCCTAGTAAAGCAAGTGCTCAGGCCCCTGCGTCCATATATAGTGGAGTGATTATCTTTTTTCTGTCCACAACAAGCGTTTCAATTTGTGTACGTGGCATTAAAGAAAAGAAACTCTCGATTTAAGGTGACTACTGTACGACTCCTACTTACTACTACTAGTAGTACTACAGTATTGTTCACTTGTGCTCCTCGCCCCTCCATTCATTGAACAACCCCACGGGTGAATAAACATACAGTAAGTACTGTATTTATATAGAACGAACAAGCTCGAACTATTTTCGCGTAGTTAAAAGTTGAGGGCGGGGCTTTTCCCGGGCAGTACGTGCGGCAGTTTTCGGGTAGGGCCAGAAGACTATTTTAATTATTTTTTTTAAACTTCGATACGGACACATAGCATGGAGCCGACCCCAACGATTTTAAGCTTATAGGCATGGTACACGCTATCCTAGACTACTCTACACATGAAACTGCCACATGAGCGTGCGGGCTGCGCTTGGCTCTTCGCCTCTTCGGGAAGTCGAACAATGATGGAGTACTACTGCACTGGAGGATTACTACAATACGCTTTTGGCCATCTGACACCGATTGAACTGCTGCATGTCCACCGCGTGCGGGAGGGAGAGCGTGTAGCGAAAGCTTCTCCTAGTCTTGCCGGCCACCATGCTCATGGGCGAGGGAGGGACACTCCTACCTTTGCGTGCATGACAGGTGGGCCCGACAGGTGTGTGGCCAACCTGTCATACAGCCAAAGGCAGGTGCAATTAAGTCCGCGAGGGAGAGGATAATCAAACTTCTCGTTGATGTACGAGTTGACGCGACACATCAAAGCACTACACTCGATATACTTCAATAATTTGCGTGTGTGACTCCCAGATGCAGAGGCCGGGGGTCATCATCCTCCTTTTCGAGAAAAAATAGATGCGTGTGTGAGAGGAAGAGTGCGTGTGTGCACCTCTTCTCTTCCTTTATAACGTACTACTAAACTCAGAGTACAAGTTTTTGTGGGTGGCACGATGGTGTGTGCGAGAAGTCCCGAGAGATAGGTTTAATGCGTCTGAAAAAAGACTAGCCTAGAGCTCGCCACATGGCTATTGTTTTCTCAAAAAATTGTGTTTATCAATGCATTAATTGCAGTGCATGCATGCATAAAGTACATGCATTGGTCAATTTTCTCTTAATACTTGCATGCAATGATTTAATGCACCTTGGAATCTGAACATGTGTTGGGGAACAACCAAATTGAGCCTTATTATAAAATGGAAAAACTAAAATTTTGAGATAAGTCCTATAAAACCGGAAAGGAGGGAGTAGAAAAATAAGTACTCCATGCGGGAATAGTGCTACACTTCGAAACTAGAACTGTCAATAAATTTTGAGCTTGCGTCTCGTCAAATTCCAAATTACTCCACGCTATATTGAATTGCAAACATGTTCACACCGATCACAACCTAAATGGTTTCCCACTTAGGAGCGTATTAGTACTCGGTTATAAATACTAGTATGCCAAGATGACTGCACATTCCTCCTCAGCTCCTCATCCACAAAAACAAACAAGTCATTCAGCATCCTTCCCTTGCATCTGCCATGGCCAGCGTGAGTTCTGGGTCGAGAGATTGCCACCAGGGAGAGGCGAGCATGGAAGCGGAAGCACGAGAGATGTCCCGCCTCGCCGCGAGAGCAGCCGACATGTCCCGTCGCGCGGAAGTAGCAGCACAGAGGTCCCGCCACACCGTTGAAGCAGCACGGAGGTCCCTCCGCGCCGTCGATGCAGCAGACTAGTCCGGCCGCGCCGCGGAAGCAGCAGAAATGTCCCGTCGCGCCACGAATGCAGCAGAGATGTCCTACCGCATCGCAGCGGCCTGGCAAAATTTCTCGCGGGCAGGCGACGACTGTTACAGGCGCATGCATGCAATCATCCATAGCCAGATGGATCAGATCTCGGGCTCGGCGAGGTTGCAAGACGACATGATAGCCTTGTTTGAACAGGCTACCGGTGTCATCCGGCAACTAAGGGAGGGCAATGAGATGCTCTGGACCGAGCGCGACCTGCTGAGGGAGAAGATCGTCCGAAGTGCAGACTAGCAGGAGGAGACCAGTGCCTTGTTGAAGAGGACCGGCGTCATCGTCAAGAAACTTATGGACGAGAATGACATGCTCCGCAACGAGCGCCGAAGGCTGGTGGAGGAATCCATGGATGTTCTCAAGCAGCGTCTTGAGGACACGAAAGAGCTCATCGCCGCTCGCTGCGGAGACTAGTTTCCTGGTTCCTTTTGATGTAATAATCGGTTTAGGATGTGGATTGTGTCGTCGGTTGTGAAATGTTGGGTTCTAGCACGGATGTTTGGCCTTTGTTGGCCTCTTGGGATGTTGCGATTTCAATCTGGTAGATTTTAGTCCTTCGTGTTAGGCTGGAGTTGTGTTGAACTTCTTGTGAATTGTGGTGGTTTTCAGTAATGAAAATCGGAAGGGGCAAGCCCTTCTTTGATCAAAAAAGAAAAATTAATCGTCCTTATATATTCATCAGTCTTGCTATAAGGCGCAGTAGATGCTATATAGGTCCGTCGGATCTTACATGAAGATCCGTGCTTTTAGATTTTCTTTTCTCTCTTAAATCTCAGTCGAGTGAGACATAGCCACGCCATTAAACAGAGGCTCGGGCGCCATTAATGGAGAACTTGGGAGAGAGCTGGACGACAGATGGAGGTCAAAGGGCTCTCCTCCTGATAAGCACGCGCAGGGGTCTGATCGCATGCCTCTCGTACTCAAATAGCTACCCTGCACGACACCTTCTAGCTAATAAAAAATGGGGACGCGTGGTGGCACGTAAATGGTACTAGTAAGTAGAACACCCACGGTTTCAATAATACTTGTGTTTCCGATTGTAACGTGATAGCACTTGTTCCAAAATGACTTTGTTGATTGTTAATGTGTGCGCCTTCGCAAATCGGACTGCAAATTTACCACATCATGTTGGTGCCATGTCATGGCACCAAGCCAAGTTTCATTATTTTCATGCGTGTTTTGGATTTACAGGAATTAAAAAAACTAAGTTTCTCAATGTTTCCAACCCAGCCAGGATGCCCAGAATTTTGAATTTCATTCCCATTTCTTGCATGGAACCTAGAAATTTACCCGAGGACACACATGTGATTTTTCAACCAACTTTGGTGCACTGGAACATGTGCTTGTATTTTGAATTATGCACACAAAGGTGACACGTTCCCTCCCAGAACCACGAGCCTTCTTGAGAGAAGCTCCGATTTGCAAGAAGCTTATACCAAAATTTGTTCCTATTCGGCCAATTTTTTTACCACGGCATGGTACTACCATGACATGACACCCTGCCAAGTTTCATGATTTTAAAACCAAGTTTCTCAATGTTCTCGACTGAGCCATGATGCCCAGATGTTTGAATTTTATTCTCATTTTTTGCATGGGACCTACTCCCTCCTTCCATCTATATAGGGCCTAATGTGTTTTTCAAGACAGCCTTTGACTATTGACAAGATTAATAGCACATGAGATGTATACTATGAAAATTATATTGTTGGAAGCTCCTTTGACATACAAAATTGAAGGTATGCTTTGTGTAAGTTGCATGCCATATATTATTGCTCTAATGTTTGGTCAAAGTTAGCCTTGAAAAATGCATTAGGACCTATATAGATGGAAGGAGGGAGTAGAAATTCACCTAAGGACACAAATGTGATTTTTCAACCAACTTTGGTGCACGGGAGCATGTGCTTGTAGTTCAAATTTGAATTATGCACATTAAATGACCAAAAACTCAATTAATGTGTAAATAAGGCCAAACGAAGCCGGAATAATTCCAAAATTTAACAGGGCACTCATGTAGTTCTATGCTGCCTTTGTAAATAAACTCAAGGGGGACAACGTATATCGTTTCGCACTCAAAGGTGGCACGTTCCCTCTCAGAACCACGAGCCTTCTTGAGAGAAGCTTCAATTTGCAAAAGCTTATACCAAAATCTGTTCCTATCCGGCCAATTTTTTTTACCACAACATGGTAGTACCATGACATGACATCCATGCCAAGTTTCATGATTTTCAGACGTGTTTTGGATTTACAAGAATTTTAAAACCAAGTTTCTCAATGTTCTCGGCTGAGCCACGATGCCTAGATGTTTTAATTTTATTCTCATTTCTTGCATGGGACCTAGAAATTCACCCGAGGACACAAATGTGATTTTTCAACCAACTTTGGTGCACGAGAGCATGTGCTTGTAGTTCAAATTTGACTTATGCACATTAAATGACCAGAAACTCAATTATGTATAAAAAACGACAAACGAACCCAGAATAATTCCAAAATTTAATAGGGCACTAATGTAGTTCTATGTTGCCTTTGTTAAGAAACTCAAGGGGGGCAGCGTATATGGTTTCACACTCAAAGGTGGCATGTTCCCTCTTAGAACCAGGAGCTTCCAAATCGGCCCAATTTTTTACCACAACATGTTAGTGCCATGACATGACACCATGCCAAGTTTCATGATTTCCAGGCGAGTTTTGGATTTACATGAATTTAAAATCAAAGTTTCTTGATGTTCTCGGCCGAGTCATGACGCCCAGATGTTTGAATTTCATTCTCATTTCTTCCATGGGACCTAGAAATTCAACCAAGGACACACATGTGATTTTTCAACCCACTTTGGTGCACTGGAGCATGTGCATGCAATTCATATTTAGATTATGCACATTAAAAGTCCAGAAACTCAATTAATGTATAAAAAGGCCAAATGAACCCGAAATAATTCCAAAATTTAACAGGGCACTCATATAGTTCTATGTTGCCTTTGTAAATAAAATCAGGGGGAGGCATCGTATATTGTTTCACACACAAAGGTGACACGTTCCCTCTCGGAACCACGAGGCTTGTTGAGAATCTCCGGTTTTGCAAGAGGCTTATACCAAAACTTGTCCCAATTCAGCCAAAAATTATATGTATGAAAACAGGGTTTAGATTATCCCAAACATCTCGCTACCTAGACCAATAATGTACTATGATTTGAATTCAACATAAAATGGATACAAATATTTGAATTGGAGAGCGTATGGTACATGCAGTTCATAGTGAAATATGATTACTGCTATATGTATGTTTTTTTGTTATCAAGATAATATTTAAATTATTGTATAACTTGACAACAATCATATTCAAATAAAGAAAATTGATTCAAATTTAGTCCATATGGTAGACGACAATATATATGTTCACATGGTGGAGTAAAATGTACATATATGATGGAAGATCAAAATGTACGACTACATCAATTATAAACCGCAAGGTCACCTAACGATATATTCGCATTCAACATAACGTGGATTCAAAAATTGAAATTTGAGATCATGGCATCTGTAATCATATAAAAAGGGACATTACTCTTTCTTTGGTGGGAATTGATTTGTTTTTTGTTGTTGTTGAGGGAAGTGCGAATCGATTTGGTACTGTGCAGGGTAATCTTGTTCTCCCGATTTTTTTTACATTTTTCTTGTAGTTTTTTCAATGGCATCTATAGCAATATAGTAAAAGGGGACATGACTCTCTTGTGTCTTGTATGAATTGTTTTTTTACACGTTAAGTTTGTTTTGCCGAACAAGGAATCCGCACCTTGTTATCCCGAAATTTTCAAGCTCGAGTATCTTTTGTCTCACCTGCTTTGAAACTCCCACTTCTTAAACCCACGCCGCGCCTTGTTATCCCGAAATTTGGACGCGCGCGAGAACTCCCTCCTCATTCGAAATCGCTCCCGCAGCCCAGACACGCGAAATCCCCCTTCTACCCCTCAGCCGGAAATGAAGCTCCACGTCGCGGTGTCAAAACCGGTGGGGGTACGCTGGTAACTTACCCTACATTTCGGACAAGCGCGTCCCTAAGCTTGGCTCCCCCCTCCCCCTTCGCCCCCCCCATTCGTACACCGAGGCCGCCAAAACCCGCGAAACCCCACGCTCCTCCGTCGGCCTCCCGACCGCCGCCCAGCCGGAGACTCTTCCCCCACTATGTCATCCACCGCAACAGCTCGCCGTCCCTCATCCACCGCACTGGATGAGGATCCGTTGTCGATCTCGTCGTCCCGCCGGATCAGCCGCCCCGTCCTCCACCTCCAAGGAGCTGCCCCGACGTTTGCCTCGTCTATCGCGCCACCTCAATCCACACAGCGCCGTCTTGACCTGCCCCACCGGAACCGCAGCACCCTCACCAATTCCTCCAATGAAGCCGAGGCCAACTCGGTGCCACCAAGGAGGTTCTGCACTCACCACTACATTTTATCTTTTATTCGATCTCACGGGGCTGCCGGTGCTCGATACCTAGCAGACATGGCGTGTCTCCATCGACGGCACCGTCGCCGGCCACATCATCCACGGCGTCTCTACCCCATGTCGTTGCTTCCTTGGTGGCGACTTCCACAACGGCACTAGCTGCAGCTACTCCGGCTCTCGCTCGCGCTGCGGCTCTGTTCTTGTTGTCAGTCAGGCTGCTGCACTGCTCCTGCTTTCGTTCGTGTTGCTGCTCTGCTCTTGCTCTCGCTTGCGCTGCTGCTGCTACTTCACGACCTCCGATAGCTATAGGAGTTGCTGCTTTAGCACTCGCTCGCGGTGCTACTACACGACTTGCTCTCTGCTAGTGCGTTCCCTGCTCGAGCGTCTGCTGATTTAGATCACTACTTCTCTGCTACTAGTGCTCGAACGCCCTAAAAATCTATTGCAATGCTCTGTTACTAGTTCAATCAGTTTCGATAGTAAAATTCAGTTTCGACTGTGAAGTTCATTTTCTTCAGTTAAGTTCAGAGTGAACAGTACTTACAGCATCTGTCGGAGCGGCCGTGGCGCGGCTGATGCATTTTACATCTAGCACTTTTTGATGATGTATTTTACATCATCTATTGCAGATGATATTAGGGTCCCACTTCAGATTAACGTTGTCTATCTTGTCATGCTTCAGCCTCATCGTCGTACACCTTAGCGGAGCTGCTCCAACGATGGAACCGTCCATCACAGCGGAGCAGTACCCTAGGCGCTGTTTCCAGAGGCCTCGAGTCTTCTTCCCCACCTCCGACAGTCACACCAGCATCATCACCATCCTCCACGTCCAACCCAATGATGTTGAGGTCCACAAGGCTATGCCAAAGAGGTTGTACACTCGTCGCATCACTTTTTTTCTCCATTCCTCTGTTCTTCCAATTCATGTGAGCCAAACACCCAGGTTGACTGAAATCCTATGTTTCCAAATGCTCTGTTTTGCACGTGCATTCCTATCCTATTCCTGTGTTTTTCCTGTCCCTGCGTTTATAGAATCCTCCAATTCTAAGGATCCCTTACAGATTTACTTCATTTTCAGATAGGCGTCAAAGAAAACTCTGTGTGTTATGTCCTGCTCCTGCCGTGCCGTCATCCACCCCACCTGAGGTGCACCATCGACAGAAGCGTTCACTGCAGCAGAGATCCCCCCTGCAGACTTCCTTTCGCCGCCTCAGATCATCTTCCCCGTTGCTGGCAGCCACGCCAACTGCATTACCATCATCGACTGAGCAGATGAACCTGAGGACTACACAATTCCGAAAGA